>NW_027468674.1:28620791-28685791 GCF_046254945.1 Alosa pseudoharengus | reverse complement strand
GTGCAGGCAACCTGAAGTGGATCTATCAGGTGCCCATTCTGGCCGCCATTGTTGTAAGTTCATTAGTGACTGTCACAGAAGCCTAATTAGCATGGATTGTTTTAGTAAGATCTACACACATACACCTCTCTCTTTTTTCTTCATTTCCAATTATAAATTAATCAACAAAGAGATTAAAGACAAATTGTAATTTGACCAGCTTTAATCTCTCTCGCTCTGTTTCTTTGTGCCATTGGTCCCTCCCCCAGGTGAACTTCTTCCTGTTCCTCAACATCATCAGGGTGCTGGCCTCTAAGCTGTGGGAGACGAACACGGGCAAACTGGACCCCCGACAGCAGTACAAGTCAGGAAACTCACTCACTCACTCCTGTAACCCTTAACATCTTAGTACTTTTACTTATACAACCATCTTTCTTCAGTGTCACAAGTCACAAGTGTGGCTTTAGATTACATATAACTGTACAAAATGAGTATTTTCAAATAAAAAAAATGTAGACCTAACAATCATTGAACCACCAAGAGCATGTAAGACTTGTAAGGAGTTGCAGGAGTAGGAGATGGAGAGAAGTTGAGATGCGTGTTTTATTTTCTTCGGATAGTACATGGCCACACCATGCGGCGGTTATATTATGTCAGTGAGGATAGGAGCAGGCTTCACTCAATTTGTCTATTTCTAAACTTTAAGAGTGCTGGCCTGGATAGTTATACATACAAGAAAAATAGGAGAGAGGCCGCACTATGCATACATACTCTTTTATTTGCACATACGCGTTTCGGCGTGTGCCTTCTTCAGTGTTCACCATGCGGCGGTTATATTATGTACCATAGCAAATCAAAACACACATTCTCAGATTTAGTGATTGTTCTTTATGATGTTACACAGGAAGCTGTTGAATTGATTGACTGATGAATTGATGCCAGACATAACACAGTTTCATAATAAATTAGCAAGTTGTTGAAGTGACTTATTGATTTATAAGGCAGAACGTAACACAGCTTCTTAGATAAATGATTCCAGCTCACGTAAATTTGCTGAAGTGACTGATTGACTGGCTTATTGATTGACTGGGTCAATCATTGGATCAATCAATCAATTAAGCTTTATAATAGATTACTACTTCCTATAAGAACCTGCTGGAGTGATTGATTTATAAGGCCAGTGAATACACAGCTTCATGATAATGATAGTGCGGCAGATTAGTGAAACCATCATTCACTTTGTGATACAAACATCAAACTTAGCACAAATATTCTTTGGGACCCACTTTATCCAAAAAGCACATTAGCCACGCAAAAAATCCAATATGGCCGCCATTTTCCAAGATGGCCACCATTGAAAGCCATTATACTTGGTTTTTGACTTGGATTGGGATTGGATAATCACATTTTGATGATATTGATATTTAAATATAGGTAAAAGGGTCTACACTTTCCAATTCTACGATAAAATGTCAAAGAATGTGTTAAATTGTGAAGATAGACGCAATTAATGGGAAAAATAGCACATTTTAGTACTAATTTTAGCATAATTAAATTGTTTTTTGTTAATAAAACATATGTTGGTTCGGTTACTTCAGCAGGGGCATGTGCATGTTCTTTTTTCAGTTTAATCAATATAATTTCAATATAATAGTGCAGATTGACAAGAAATTAGCAGGAAAGAGAGACAGGGCTTGATCGGGAAATGATCACTAGTTTAAACTGAACTTCAGAGGGGGCAGGGGGACTAAGTAAATGCATAAATGCATGTGTTTGTTTAAATATATATATATATATTTATCCAATTGGTGGGAGTGTCATCCACACTACTTGCCAAATGTCACCTTCTTTCCTCCAACCCAGGACATATTCATTTGATATATACTTGCCTGGCCCCAGATACAGACAGCTTGATAGGTTGCACACTTCACATGCTTAGCAAGAGAGAGATGCCCTTGTTGGTGGAATGGCATCAAAGGACCTCTGCTTCCGTGCAAACAGGTCAAGTCTTGTTTCATCAACTCCATCAGCAGTGCTGTTCTTGTTGTACATTGCTATGAGAAACTTCAAGTGTGCTAAGATCCACATCATCCATTACTGGTGGGTATTGACTGAGCTTCTCAAAGACATTAGACACTTCAGGGCACACTTCTCAGGATTGCCAGGCAGTCCACTTCCCTCTACCACGAAAGGCTAACACATCACAACCAGTGAGGGCATGGACAAAAAGCATGCCATCTGACAGACTTACCATGACCAAATTCAATCCACAGCTCCTCTAAGCCTGCATCCCATAGAGTCCCAAAAACACTGAGTGCAATAGCAAGAATATCCGTTTCACAGGCCTTAATCAACACAGATTCTTCTGTTGCGCATGTAGCTTAGCTGTGTGTGTGGAACGTTGGTAAACCTCACTCCCCGACGCCTCAACAGTGCTGCTGGCATGCAAGCTAGTAGCCTGGGCTTTTGCAGGTTACACGCAACTGCATGAAGGGCATGCAGAAAGATTCTAGTGTCAGCCTCTTCATGGTTGCAAGGACTTAGGCCTTCCAGGCTGTCAGGTTTATGCAAAGAACATTTTCTTCTTTGGTCACAATCACCACATTGTCTGGACACCAAGTCACAATTAGGTAAGCTAGAAACCCAAAACGTTCAGTCTTGTTGTCATTGTCTCGCAGGAAGCTTTTCCAGTTAGGTGGTACTTTGGTTTTGTCAGACACACATTAGGGCTGATGGGTTCTCAGTTATTCTAATGGCACCACCATCACCTTTGACAGTTGCATTGACCTGTTCATGGGCTTGATCAAAAGCCAATCCGGAAAACTCTGTGGGTCTTGTGGACCACAAAGTTCCCTTGCTGAAATTCATTGGCCAACTGAGGATGTGTTTGTTAAGAGACCAGGTCTCTAAGGTGTATGGAAAGCCATCTAGCATAGTTGACATTATTGTTTGCAAAGATGGAAATGGAAGCTGCATAGAGATGGTTGACCAGTATAAATATCTCGGTACAATGTTAGACAACAAGCTCAAATTTGATATAAATACCGAGGCTATTTGCAAGAAGGGACAACAATAGTTATACTTCCTTAGGAAGCTTAATTTGTTTAATGTGGATAAGGTTATGCTGTCTTTATTTTACAAATCTTTTATAGAATCTGTTCTCACTTTTTCTTTTATTGCCTGGTATGGAGGCATCAGTCTTAGGGACAAAAACAATCTTAGCCACATTGTGAAGGTGGCTGGGAAGTTGATTGGCTGTCCACAGTTGTCCTTGCTGACCATTTATGAGAAGCAGGTCATCCAGAAGGCAAGTTCTATACTGGACTGTAAAAATCATCCCCTTCACTGTTCATTTGAAGCTCTTCCCTCAGGCCGGAGACTAAGAGTCCCATTCTATAAGTCCAATAGGACAAAAAAATATTTTATTCCTAGTACAATACGCCTGCTAAATTTGCACAATTTTGCTTTATTGCACAGAAACGATTCTGATGAGTATCTGTCAGGAACGTAGATTGATAAGACAGTTTCTTTCTTTCTTATTTTCTTTCTTAACCTTCTTAACTTATATTAACCTGTGTCTTTTACCCCATCTTGTGTCTTTGTGTATCTTGTGCTATTTATGTGTACCTGACTGCGAGACAAGTTTCCCTTTGGGACAATAAAGTTAACTGAACTGAACTCAAGAAGAAGGGGATGAGTGCAGACAATGATTGACAATACAAAGTGAAGTTTGCTTCTCTGAAAGACCTGATCAAAGAGAACATCACCAATTGCATTGACATCACAAGCTCCCAGAATTGAAACTGTGGACTCTTCATCTGCCATTTCTCACACCAGTCTTCCCAACTTAAAGGACAATTCCGGCGCAAAATGAACCTAGGGGTTAATAACACATGTGTACCGAGTTCGACCGTTCGCTGGGATTTGTTTTCATGCTAGTCGAATGTGACCAGTTTTATTGCAAACCGCTTATTAGCGTTTAACGATAGCCTTCGGGGCACACGTACAGTAGAAAGAAATCACTATACACTATACCACTAACAAGGCTCAAAATAGCACCACACTTACACAGTAGCATAATGATGAGGGTCTCTACATGTAAACCGAAGCATTGAGAACTTTGTAAGTGTACAGGCAGTTTATTAAAAAGAAACACATTACCGTTCACGTCTGGTTCACATATACAGGCAGGCGATGTGAACTAAAATCAAACGTAATTTGCTCAATATAGGCCTATCAGAAATAATAGCTCCGATGTAACATAACTTGTATAGTGTACTTACTTAGTGGATCCATCTGGTCCCTCTGGTATGGATCGCCGCTGCCTGTGTGTGGTATTGACTACAGGTAGCTTCTAGCTCTCTCTCTCAGCCCTGTCACGGAGCTCCCGCAGCTCTTCGTTGGTATTCTGACTCGAAAAGATAAGGACGTCCAATAAGGGTTCATCCTCGATGTCTTCAAATTCGTTCAAATAACCTGCCATCTCTTATGTCTCCTGTTGCGTTCAGTGCTTCTCTTTTGCACAGTCCTTCTGCAACAACGTTTCACCCGAGATTCACTTCACATCCCAGTTCTGTTTAACCAAGGCGCCTGCCTGTATGTGAACCAGACGTCAACGGTAATGTGTTTCTTTTTAATAAACTGCCTGTACACTTACAAAGTTCTCAATGCTTCGGTTTACATGTAGAGACCCTCATTATGCTACTGTGTAAGTGTGGGGCTATTTTGAGCCTTGTTAGTGGTATAGAAATAGCGATTTCTTTCTCTGTACGTGTGCCCCGAAGGCTAGCGTTAAACGCTAATAAGCGGTTTGCAATAAAACTGGTCACATTCGACTAGCATGAAAACAAATCCCAGCGAACGGCTGAACTTGGTACACATGTGTTATTAACCCCTAGGTTCATTTTGCGCCGGAATTGTCCTTTAAGTATGATCCCAACAAGAAGTATGGCCTTGATCGATATTCGAGAGAGAGAATAAATGATATTCGAGTGAGAAAGAGGATCAACGATATTCGAGAGTGAGCTTCGATAAACAATTTTCGAGTGCAGTCCAACTATTTCTGGCCGCCATCTTGGAAACTAGCCTTGAAGTAGATTTCTTTCTTTGCACCATTTATTTTGCCATGTTAAAATACATACAAATTGATGTCTAGATCATGTAAATACGCCCAGCCATTAAAGTTCTACAGCAAAAAACTTTTTTCTTACATTTGATGTGGCGGCCATCTTGAAAAATGGCCGCCATGTTGGGATTTTCAGGTGGCTAATGTGCTTTCCTCAAAAAGTAGGTTCTAGTGATTATTCATGCCAATTTTGGTGCTTGTATCACAAAGTGAACGATTGTCCTGGAATATGGACTTAACCTGCCGCACTACTAGGCTCATTAGACTTCATACAGTGCTTCCTTTTCTTATATTGTATTGGTGTGTGTTATTGTTAAGCACTAAGTATTATATTGATAGTTTGATGATTGATTGATTGATTGACTGATTAAATGCCTGTCCCACAGGAAGCTGTTGAAGTCAACACTAGTGCTGATGCCGCTGTTCGGGGTGCACTACATGGTGTTCATGGCGCTGCCCTATACGGAGGTGACGGGGGTGCTGTGGCAGGTGCAGATGCACTACGAGATGTTCTTCAACTCCTCACAGGTGGGTAGTGTTCATAATGTGTCATTCGTACAGCGACTAGTATAGAGAGGTCCTATAGAGCAGTGTTTTTCAACCTTTTTTGTGCCACGGCACACTTTTGTTACTTAAATTGTCCCACGGCACACTAACATCCTGTGTGAAGAAAAAATAAACATACCATAGCCTAAACTTTCAAATAATACACAGATATGGCCTTATTATGGCTTCTATGCAAGACCTGCTCAATAAAACAAGCGCCCTCTGTTTCATTTGTAGGTGACTATATCTAATTTAATTGTTGTTATGAACTGGATATGTGATGATTCTGTGAATACTGGATATGGGGGCCCCTACAATGCCTGCATACCACAAATAGTGCAATCATACAATCAATGAGAGCATATGGTTATAAATTCTTTGATGCAACAGTTGCTTTTCTGGACCAGTGAGTGACATTTGGGTAATTTTCTGCGGCACACCTGATGATCTCTCACGGCACACTAGTGTGCCCCAGCACAGTGGTTGAAAAACACTGCTATAGAGCTCATATAGTGACTAGTATAGAGAGGTCCTATAGAGCTCATATAGTGACTAGTATAGAGAGGTCCTATAGAGCTTGTATAGTGACTAGTATAGAGAGGTCCTATAGAGCTCATATAGAGAGGTCCTATAGAGCAGTGTTTCTTAACTGGAACAGTCTTGGGACCCACAATTTTCCAGTCTTATTTTGACAGACGATTTCAGGTCCATATCATCTGTTGCCATAGATACTGTCGGAGTGTTTATGCGAGATAACGTGCAGTCATTTGGATGAACAAGATGTCGAAACGAAGGTACGATCCCGACTATTTGAAATATGGATTTAGTTGTGTCGAGGACAAAATGGTTCAGAAACCCATCTGTGTGGTATGTGGTGAGACACTCGCACATGAGAGCATGAAGCCGTCTAAAATGAAACGGCACCTGGACACAAAACACCCGACGGTCAAAGATTAACCAGTGGAGTACTTTCAAAGACGGCGCCAAGAACTGAGGGCTTCACAGAGACTGCTAACGGCAACATGCTCCACACAAGTGCAGGCACTCCGCACATCTTACCACGTAGCTCACCGGATCGCGAAGGCCAAGAAACCTCACACCATAGCAGCAGACCTCATCTTACCTGCAACTGTGGATATGGTGAGGGAGATGGTCGATGAAGCGACCGCAAATAAGTTAAAAACAATACCGCTGTCCAATGACACCATTCTCAAGCGCATTGAAGACATGTCAGAGAACATAAAATAACAGGTGACAAGTCGTGTCCAGACAAGCAACCAATTCGCACTGCAAATAGACGAATCCACAGATATCGCCAATCATGCAGTGCTGCTCGTTTATGTGAGACACGTTTGGGAAGGAGACTTGCAAGAACAGTTTCTCTGCAGCAGAGATCTGCCCACCACAACAACGGAAGATGAAATCTTCAACTCAGTGGATTTGTACTTGGGCTCCGTGGGTTTGACCTGGGGCAACTGCGTTGGGATCACGACTGATGGTGCAGACTGTATGACAGGCAGACATTCAGGAGTGGTGAAGAGAATACTTGAGAGGGCACCGAATGCAATCTGGAACCACTGTTTTCTCCATCGGGAGGCCCTAGCAGCAAAAGACATGGTGCCAGAGCTTGATTGCACACTGAAGGATGTGGTTAAAGTGGTCAATTACATAAAGCGCAGTGGGAAGAATAGCCGGTGTTTCAAAACACTTTGCATGGACTTGGGTGCTGAGCACCTACAGGTGCTGTACCACACGGAAATTCGCTGGCTGTCGAGAGGAAAGGTTTTGATCAGATTTTACGAACTTAAAGCAGAGCTAGCGGCATTCCTCTCTCAGACCAACTCAGCCTATGCTGAGCTGTTTGACAGCGAACTATGGCTCGCCAAAGTTGCGTATCTTGCCGATGTGTTCGAGCACCTGAACACACTGAATTTGTCTTTGCAAGGGAAGGGGCATAGTAAGTTCGAGCAGTCCGAAAAAGTCAGTGCGTTCAAAAGGAAGCTAGCATTGTGGGAAAGCAGAGTAATCAAAGACAGGCTTGACATGTTCCCCAACGCCTGTCAAGAGGCACTTCAGCTGGATAGTGTCACGGACAAAAATGCCCTGAAGAGCACCATCTCTGCACACCTCAACAAACTGCAAAAGCGGTTTAATTACTACTTCCCGGAGAGAGCGCACAACAGAGAGGAAGAATGGGTGCGTGATCTAGAGTTCTCAACGGGCCTGAAAATTACAACCCGACCCGACCCGGCCCGTGGCTTTTAAAGCCCGGACCCGATGTAACCCGACACATCAACATGAATTATCTGCCCGAACCCGGCCCGACGTAAAACATAGGCTACGTTTTGACTGTTAAACCCTGACTTTATTTAGGTGAAGATTCAACACATTAGCGTGACAATTTACTTAAAACGGTGATTTTCTCTTCTGGCGTATCGTGACGGAAGAACCATGCCAACTTTGGATGCGGTTATCTTAGCGATACCTTTTACAATAGGCCTACCCTCGATTTACATATCGTTGGAAAGCTTAGTTTATTGCCGTTCACGTGAGCACAATAACTTCATTTTGTACATTTTACCAAAGCGACTGGTTTCGCCTTGCAGGGTCACATATTTCATCAGCACCTTGCATTTTGAGCATTGCAAATAACCTGTAGAATTCATCAGAATCCAGCACCACTCCAAACACTTTCCAGACCTCTGATTTCCCCACTCCTGTAGTAGCGACGGTGAATTCACCTGCGGCAAGTTTAGCCTACTTTTCACCAACTCCATCTTCTTCTCCAGGCTAAAGGCGTGCACGCAGCGTCTGCCCCTGCCCCTCTCCATGATGCACGTTGCACGCAGCAGCAGACTTTCTTTACGGTGAACAGCTGCGATGATTAATAAAAATAAAAAAATTCACTGAGCAGAAAAGGTTAAGCCCGAGGTCCGACCCGACCCGAGTCATTTGCTTATATTTTCGACCCGAACCCGGCCCGAACCTGCGGATCCTGTCGGGTTTGTTGGGTCGAACCGACCCGTTGAGAACTCTAGCGTGATCCCTTTGAAGCCGACGTTGAAAGTGCTGCGCTGCCAAGCGAGGAAGAAAACCAGCTGATCGAACTTTCGTGTGACCAGACAATGAAAGCAAAATTCGGAAAAGTCACTCTTTGTCAGTTCTGGTGCAGTGTCGATGCCAGACGTACAGGCTGAGCAAATTAATTTGCCGCCGCTAGGGTGCGTCTAGATTTCTAGGCTAGTGTCACAGCAGAGTATTCCACGTTAGCGAGACAGGCAATTAAAATCTTATTGCCCTTCAGCACCACCTATCTTTGTGAAAGTGGCTTCTCCACTCTTGTCCAACTCAAATCAAAACAGGAACAGGTTGGACACTGAACACGATCTACGAGTTGCTCTGTCTACCATCCTACCAGATTTCGAAGCCCTAGTAATTAGCAAGAAACATCCCCAACTCTCCCACTAAAGGTGCTCCTCATTGTAGTCATGCGTAGGGCCTTCGTGAGAATATAGGCAATGTTTTTGCAATGTCGCAATGTTTTTGTTAATTGCTGCATTCATAGGCCTACTTGTTATTCATAACAAACCAGAATGCAAACACAATTAGGCCTATAATAATAATAATAACAACAATGATAATAGGCCTATAATAATAATAATTATAATAATAATGATGATGATAATGATAATGTTATTATTACACAGACCTATTATGGTTATATATGGTTATATTATGGTTATCATAACAACAATGATAATATAATTATGATGATAATAGGCCTAATAATAATAATAATAATAATGTTATTATTACACAGGCCTACTATGGATATATTTGGTTATGGTTATGGTTATATATGGTTATTTGAGAATTACATTTAAATTGACTTGAACGCTAAAAAAATTGGGTCGCGACCTAATGACAGTGGAAAAATGTGGGTCCCAAGACCGTTCCAGTTAAGAACCACTGCTATAGAGCTCATATAGTATAGAGAGGTCCTATAGAGCTCGTATAGTGACTAGTATAGAGAGGTCCTATAGAGCTCATATAGTGACTAGTATAGAGAGAGCTTGTATAGTGACTAATATAGCAACAAGTATAGAGAGGTCCTATAGAGCTCATATAGTGACTAATATAGAGAGGTCCTATAGAGCTCATATAGTGACTAGTATAGAGAGGTCCTATAGAGCTCATATAGTGACTAGTATAGAGAGAGCTCGTATAGTGACTAATATAGCAACTAGTATAGATAGGTCTTATAGAGCTCGTATAGTGACTAGTATAGAGAGGTCCTATAGAGCTCATATAGTGACTAATATAGCAACAAGTATAGAGAGGTCCTATAGAGCTCATATAGTGACTAATATAGAGAGGTCCTATAGAGCTCATATAGTGACTAGTATAGAGAGGTCCTAGAGCTCATACAGTGACTAGCTTTTCATAATAATAATTCCATAATATTCCATGTTTTGATGATGATCATTCATTATTTTCTCTTAGGGCTTCTTTGTGGCATTCATCTACTGCTTCTGCAATGGCGAGGTAAAGTCTGCTGCCTTTTTCTTATGTGTCTGTGTATTTCTGTATGGCGATGTTAGCTGAACAGTGCACTAATGAAAAATGGAAAATCTCTGTTTAAATGTAGCTGAATTTGTTTGCACTTTGTGTGTGTGTGTGTGTGTGTGTGTGTGTGTGTGTGTGTGTGTGCTATGTGTATAAGGGAATGTACATTGCCAGACATGACAGAATTGTTGACTTACTAGTTGAACACATAATTCCATATGCTTCACCATGCAAAATCTACAAGAATGTATGCGTCTCACCTTGCATGTTCAAACTCTGTAATAGTGGAAATAATGTGTTTTCAAATGTTGCTGCAAAAAAGCCAGATGTTGTTGTTGTTGATGAGGACAGCAGAGAAGTAACCATTCTTGAAGTAGGCTGTGCATTTGACTACAGTCTAGAGGATGCCTACCTTACAAAGCTTTTAAAGTATCAGCCACTCAGAGACATTGTTGTACAGTTTGGGTACAAATGTAAGCTGTTGGTGTATATATTTGGAAGCCTAGGTAATGTCCACAGACTAGTAGTCAGGGGGTTGCGGATTGCTGGTCTCTCTAAGACAAGAACAAAGGCTCTAGCAAAATTCTGCTCAATTTCTGTGATAATTGGCAGTCGCCACATCTGGAGAAGGCGCTGTTTTTTGTACCCATGAACTGAGACCAGAGGCATAGGCTACTGGGTTTACAATGCTGGTATCTAAGATTGTTTGTGTTCAATGAAATCTACTGTAAAATGTGAAAACAAATAAAGGTATTAAAATGTGTGTGTGTGTTTACACAGGTGCAGGCGGAGGTGAAGAAGGCATGGTTAAGGCGAAGCCTGGCGTTGGACCTGAAGCAGAAAGCTCGTGTCACCAGCAGTGGAGGTGGTGGGAGCTGCTACTACGGCGGCATGATGTCCCACGCCACCACCCAGAGCGTCTGCCTCAGCGTGAGTGGGACCAAGGGCCTCCCGCTGATGGGTGGGTCTGGCGTCGGGGGTAAAGGTCAACCCCGTCTCCCCTCCCTCCACCACACCCTCACCAACCTTCCCGGTTATGTGCCCAGCGACACGGAGATGCCCATGGTTCCCATGGTGACGCAGCAGGAGCTGGTGCTGAGGCGGGCGGTCCAGGTGGGTATCCTGGCGCCCCCTAGTGTTGGCAAGGAGGAGGGTCAGAGGTCACGCGAGCCAGAGAGAAAGGTGGAGGGAGAGCCTGAACCCTTCCTTCTGGCGGAAGAGGACCGGTCAAGCTCGGTCTCGATCAAGGAGCTGGAGACCATTCTGTGACTGAAATGGACAAGGAAAGATGAGTGCCTGAAGAGTGTGTAGCCATGGAAACAACCCCACCCAACTCCCCGACTAATACATGTGGTGGCTTTGCACATGAAGCTGCCCAGCAGTATAAATACTTTGATTTTGAACAGACACAGACTCCTAGGAGCCTCATCACACAAAACTATGTCCATCATGATGTTTCAGACTATTTCTCTGGCCTTCACTGTAAAACCTAGCAGCCTTTAAAGATTAAAAAAAAATCAAATCAAACCTCAAATCTCTGTCAGTTGCTCAGAAACAAGAAAACAAAACAAAATCCAGCACACTGTGACTATATTGGACCTCTCTCTAGAGGGTGACGTTTAGAGCCAGTGAGCTCTTCATCAAACTGAAAAGCCTTCCAAAGGCCTCCTCTTCTGACGGAGTCCATTCTCAGTCTAGCCACACCAGTCTCTCTGATGACTCGGCCTTCAGCTCTTGATGGAGTTGGACATATGCAGTCCCAGTCTGTACAGAATTCCAGGGTGTGTGTAAACTGCTCTTGTGTTGAGAGGTGTGTGTGCAAACATCGTCCATGTGTCCATGCCTTGTAGCTTACTACTTGTATTCCACCTACCTTCCTTCCAGGCACCAGAAGAAAAAGAAGCTTCAAGTCAAGCCTGAGAGACAGTGATTATGTCGATGCAGGTTTCAGAGGAAGCAATTGTGTTAGCCATTTGCATTGATCGGTTGGTTTGTCTTTTTATTGCCGGGACAGCACAGTTAAAATAAATGATGGTTATTGATGTGGAAAACAATTCTCTGTTCAGGAAATCGGTGGCCACCACAATTTACTGTTGGCTTTCTCTCTGGGGACAGCTGGGTTGTGTGTGTGTAGTTGTGTGCAGAGGCTTTGCTGTTGTTGTCGTTGTTGTTTTTTTCATTTCCTGCTGGTGAGGTCAACAACATTAAAGCTCCATTTCTAACAGTGAAGAGAGTCCCTCAGTGATCATAAAGACAAACGCCTCTCTTCCTTTCACCCTTTTTTCTGTTTTTTCTCCTTCTCTCAATTTATGTCCCTCTCCCACCTTTTCTCCTTCTCTCAATTTATGTCCCTCATTGATGGACCCTTGTTTTCAGTGAAGTTGATAGGCAAGTCTCTGATTGCTATGGGCAAATACGTAGGTGGGTTGGTTCATAGGTTTACATGGACACTTTTAATCTGATTGTAATCAGAATAACGGCTTAATCAAAATAAAAATGACACATATAAACACCGTGATCTTAATGAAACTGCCTATCTGATTTGAATCTTAATCGGAATGAAAGGGGTGGTATTCCATTTGTATTCTTTATTCCAATTAAACAGCAATGTGTACAGTCAATCGGGTTGCCTCCTGTAGCTTTTCAAGCAAAAGCAAAGCAGCAACAGCTATTCCGATCAAAGATTCCAGAGCGCTTATAACCACCTGATCGGAATTGAATGTATCCCATGTAAACAGGTGACACAAAGTTTTCATTCAGAATAGTTTAATCTGAGTGATTACATGAATAAAAAAACTGTTCATGTAAACCCACTTATTGACTGTACTTCACAGTTAAACTGTTCACACATCTTACTTGTCTGCATGTTGCTTGTAGTTGCACAGTTCACACCAGTGGTAGTATGATGTATACGGTAGGATATGACAGTGTTTTAGAGTTCATCAACTGAGTCACACTGTTCTATTAATGAAAGTCAAACTTTACAGGATAATGTAAACTGCTGTCCAGTTCAAATGCTTTCATGTTGTGTATTTATTGGACCATAAATAAGCAGTGTTCTTCAGATGAATAAAACATGTGAAGGTGTTTTTTTTATAGTGTGTGTTGATGTTTATAGCATTTATGTGATTTATGTGATTCTGATTCTGAGAGTCGGATTTTATCTGCTTGAATAACACCTACATAATAGACAACCTGTCATCTTCATTCAGGACAAATTTTGATAAAGGCATTATTTGCAGATCAAAGAAAGGTCTTGTGCTGGAATATGTGGTATAGGTAAGATTTTTGTCTACATGTAAAGAAACATTAAACAGACTATTTGTTTTTAAACAGAGGTGTCAAAAACTAACAATATTTTTAGACCAATGAGAACAAGACAATATTCTTCCATATTTCTAATACTCTATACACGTACTGTACATCTTGATTCTTTAACCCATTTAAGGGTAAAACATTAAAAACTGATCTTGGAACTGGCAAACTGAATTAGATCATCATTGTAGATCCAGAAGTATATTCATATTTCTTTTTTTAAAGGTGCTCTAAGCGATGTCACACGTTTTTTAGGCTAATACAGCAAACACCTTACTATCCGCTAGCTGCCTGTCCCCTGTACTCACCATTAAAAAAACGCTGCCTCTGTAGACAGCCCAGGCTCCACAAAAACAAACTTGTGCAACCATGCACCACAAAACATAACAAACAGTGTTCCAGCCAATGACCGACGAGATGCACATTTAGGAGAGTTTCAATTGCACGGGAGGAGGGGGAGGGAGTAGGAGTAACTCTGTTTTGTTTGAACGTCAACAGAAGTGAGTATAGCACCATTAATTAAAGAGAAACTATGCAGTTTTGGCAATTTCTTCGCTCTTTTTGCTCGCAAGTTTCTCTGCAGAGCTCCCCCTACAGCTTCAGAGTATATATTTTACAACTCCTCAATCGTCAGTCTGCCTCTTTCCCTGTTCCTCCGACAACAGTTTACTTGCTTTCTGCTTCTGTTCGCTGGCTCTGCCATGACAAATGTCTGAGAAACTCTATCGCTACCCTTGTAGCTGGTGACTGGCGTGTATGTGTAGTGCAGTAAAGCAATTCACCACACAATTGCTTTAACAAATGCAAGAGACACTTTGCTTGTTGATGAACTTGATTGGCACTTAGCCTATAATTTAAATGAGGGCATTTGTGTCTGTCTCCCAGACTGCAAGCTCAGGTGACCCATATCCCCTGTCCTACTTGTCGCTTGAGAAACAGATGAATCTAAGAGCTCATCTTGTTTGCTCTGGAGAATTCATCTGGTCCCTCTTCCATTCAAACAGATTTCCACCCAGATGAAAATCTGCTGGGCCAGTCACAACCATTGATTGTATAATGGCTGAGCTTGACAGACAGAGGAGCACGGTTGAGGCACTTTCACAAGCAACCAATAGCTATTATGGAACTATTGGACTCTGACGAAGACACAGAAGTGTCGAAACATTTGTCTATTGCTTTGCACTACAATAAAATACATGTAAAAGCCATGGCAGCCATGGCCTACTGGTTAGGGCTTCAAGCTCGTAACCGAAGGGTTGCCGGTTCGATCCCTGACCAGTAGGAAAAATGTGGGTTGGCGAAGTGCTTGAGCACTGCTTTCTCATGCCCACATCCACAGATGAAGTGCCCTTGAGCAAAGCACCTAACCCCTCACTGCTCCCCAAGCACTGCTGTAGCAAGGCAGCTCACACTGCTCCTAGTGTGTGCTTGTTCACTCGTTCACGGATGGGATAAATGCAGAGACCAAATTCCTTGTATATGCAAGTATACTTGGCCTAGAAACATGATTTACATTTACATTTTACTCTGTGTGCTCCGGTGAACCTTCTCCCTCTCCAACCAATAGCTGTTAGTTGCGTTAGTATTGAACTTCCTGGATAGTGTATTTTCATTAAAAGAACAAACCAACGGCACTTAAAGCCTTCCTCAACAAGAAAGATTGTATTTGTTTTACTTTTGACAGGATTTGGGAAAGGTTGTGCTGAATGTACCAACATACATGTAATTTACCCATTGGTAATGCCCCTGGGAAATCAGACAAACCAGCATCCAGGCGAATATCTCAACTGACGATTGGTTGTGTAGTAGTAGCCCTTTATTGTCACTTAGTCACAAGTACCAGCGAAATTAGCCATCACTCTGTCCCTACATATACACAAACATACAATATGACAAGGGGGTAGACAGGACAGGAAGACAGAGGATTGAGGAAAAATACAGCATAACATGAGGAGAGGGGAGGAGAAACAGCAAACCCCCAGACTATGCTCCTGTGGAGAGTACAGTGTGAGAACAGGAAAAAAAGCAACATAAGCACATGGTCAGTACACTTTACCACATGAAAAACACACGACTTGCAACAGGGGAGGAGAGTGGGAGGTGGAGGTAACCCAGCACAGGCAAGCAGCCATCCGGTCCTGCAGCCATGTCAGCGCTGGTCACAGACCCCCTTGTCAGACCGGGAGTACAAATCGGCGAAGGTGAGGGATGGGGGGGGGGGGATTGCATATCTGTATATGTATGTATGTATGTAGGAGTTTGTGTATGTGTAGGCCTGGAGAGTCGCTTCGCCTGGCATCACAATCTTGGTGCCTCAGTCCGCAGGATTGTCATAGCGATAACACAGCAAGCAACAGGAGACGACCTTGATCAGGTCAACAATCAGCAGGTGTCTGTGGGAAGTGGGGGAAGGAACGCAAGAGCGTCTCACTGCACTGTTCTTCCGGGGGAGTTGTTGTTCCAGCAGTTGCCTTGGCTGAGGCCAGTGCTGGTTGAGGGGGCTGAAAGCAGATAAGATTGGGATTTTTTGGTCATGGGGCGAGTAGCCGCATTTCAATTTACACGACTATACTATCTTTGTCCATTCTGGTCTCCGAATCGTGTGTGTGTGTGTGTATGTGTGTGCTGCACTGGTGTTAGCCAGGCTGCCAGGCTATCTCTGTCTCTGTCTACTAACCTTTTGTGCTCTTTTTCACTGTCTCTCACTCTTTGAGCCCAGACAGCCAGAGTTCTTCTCTTCTTTCTTTCTTCTTCTTTTTCCTCAACTTTGGAATTTCTGCCCTGTTCTGCTCCAGCTGTCAGAGCAAACATTCCCGCAATGGGAAGACCGGAAAGGCACAGCCAGCCGTGGGCAAACAGGCGGGCACGGTGGGCATGAGAGGAGTGTGTGAGTGTGTGTGTGTGTGTGTGTGTGTATGTGTGTGTGTGTATGTGTGTGTGTGTGTGTGTGTGTGTGTGTATGTGTGTGTGTGTGTGAACATGTGTGTGAGCGTGTGTGTGTGTGTGTGTGTGTGTGTGTGTGTGTTTGTGAGTATATATGTGTGTGTGTGTGTGTGTGTGTGTGTGTGTGTGTGTGTGTGTCCACCTCACCACCTTGGCACACTGGGCTTTAGCAAACAATGTGTTGTGAAAAGAACATACACACAGACATGCACGAGTTCACACATACACACACACACACACACACACACACACACACACACACACACGACACATGCTTTCACTTAGATCAGTGGTCCCCAAACTTTTTCTTCCGAGGGCCAGCTCACTATGCCTGGCTCTAAGAGAGGGCCAGAGACTCGGAGTATATCAATCATAAATAGCTTAGTCCTGTGAACAACAGCAGTCTACCTTAGTTGAATATTCCATTACATTTAATCATCACTGCAATTTAATACCATTGCTAGCTGTGTTTATGTTGCCACCATGCCATATCAGTGTAAAATGTAGCTCAAATGAAATAATACAAATAAAAAGACTCTGTTTCTTTGCATACATAGCTCAAGTTGTGAACAAGCAATATCCTACAAATAATTTAAAGTTATCAAACTATGAGAGTTTTATGAAGTGCTGGCAAACACACCTGAAATGACCACCATTCTAACTTTCACTCACCTGATGAGAACTTTGAACTCTGTATGAACATTTGAACGTGTGAATAAAAAATAGAAGTAATTATCCCAGAAAGTCCCAGAAATATGACTTGAATAGAAGTTAGTTAGTTATTAACAAATAATTGATAAACTTTTAGAATACTTTGAACACTGATGCAGTCAGCATAGGCCTCTTACATTGTTTGCAAGTAGGCCTACATTTCATTCCGTTTTCGATGGCAAACGCGAAACAGCGCCAAAACAACCACCAGTGGACAAAAAGAGTATTACATGTGTACTGTTAAGACTCGCCATAGAGAATGAATGGGGAAATTACGGAGGTTATAGTTTGACGATGTCGTACTCCCGTGCGGGCCAGATGCTATATACCACGGACATGTTTTGGGGGGACACCCAAAATGAGTTGGCGAGGGCCGTAGTTTGGGGACCACTGACTTAGATGTTTTAAGCCATACTTACACCTCCCCCCTTTCTCATCTCTCTCTCACACATACACAAACACAGACACATAGGTGCCAACTCTCACGCATTGGCCGTGAGACACACGCATTTGATTAGTTTCACACACTCACACGCCACCCCCCCGATTTCTCACGCTTAAGTGTCAACCCGGTTGGTCAGATGCCTGAAAAATTAGTTTAGCCTATCTATAGATCCAGAGCCGGACAGTAGGCTAACGGAGTATTTACTTGAGTACAGTACTTGAGTACAGTTTTGAGGGATCTGTAGGCTACTTTACTCGAGTAGGCTATCATTTTTGGGGAGTAGCCTACTCATGACTTTACTCAAGTACATTTGAGAGGCAAATATTGTACTCTTTACTCCACTACATTTCTATCCATAGCCGTGAGTACCCGTTACTTCTTCTAAAAAAAAGGAAAAAGCAAAAATCTCGGAAACCCTCAATTTGTTCTTTCCCTCTCAAACGTGATTGGATTGTGCAGGCGATCACCTTCAGCTTTCCGCCAAAGTCAACTCCATGGTTAGATTTAGATAAGAGACGAAACCATGGACGATGAAGACGCAGCAGGTCCATCCCGGGAATGTCCCAACCTGTGGTTGAACAAGTTAATGATAGTTTTCACATAATGTTTCAATTACAAAATAGTATTTTGTATTTGAAATACGTATTTTAAATACATGTAGGCCTATTAGAAATACTGCCCATCCCTGGCAACATGGTAAAAAGATATAAATGACTTGATTTTACTTTCAATTCCTTTTACATTCTCCAAGGTATTAACATTAACATTTTTCATAACTCCATGTATGTTTCTGTACATAAATGTAAGCACTGTGGCAGTAGTAATGCAATATTTAGAAAATGTACTCTTGTAGGCTACTCTTGATACTCAAGTACTTTTAAAAACAAGTACTTCAGTAGGCCTACTTTTACTTAAGTAGACATCTGACTGTTGTACTTTTACTTGTACTTTAGTAAAATTTAGCAAAGGGTATCTGTACTTTTACTCAAGTAGCCTAATGAAGGTGTGTACTCTGTCCGCCGCCTACCTGTTGAGCCACGGTTATGCTTTCAGAGACGGTGAGAGGGTTCAAGAGCACCCTCTGTCTGTGGAATTTTCTACATTTTATCTCATTTGCGATGCTTCAGAAGCCGTCCAGGCGCATTCACCCCGCATTTCCCCGGCTTCAGGTATGCTTTGAGTATTATTGAGTATTTTTCACGCTGAAGTGTCAACCTGGTAGGTCAAATACCTGGCAGATGAGGTTCAACTAAACTATACATATCACACATCAGGTGAACGTGCGGAATCTAAGCTTTCCAATGATATTAGCGAGTTGCTGTGATAAATTGTTCGCGAGAAAATTAACATTGAACCGACGTGCAATTTAGGCTAATCATATTTGCATTTTGCACACAGTGCACACCCATTACTCTCGGTTTAATATTTCACTAACCCTTCACACAACACGTGGCAAACCCAATATCACAATAAACAGCAAACCGTACCGAATACGAGGATATAAAGCATGCCTCTGTGCAATAAGTGGTTCCTGAGTAATCCGGTTTTGAAATTGCAACACATTTCTACATAGCCTCATTGGGGCGAAATTATAATGTATTCTAATGTAAACTATTTGTCAGTAGGCCTACATCAGTGTTGCCACAGTTACCTTGAAAAAGTAATCTGATTACTGATTACTGATTACTCCTTTAAAAAGTAACTTAGTTACTTTACTGATTACTTGATTTTAAAAGTAACTATGTTAGATTACAAGTTACTTTATTAGTTACTTTCAGCAGCTGCCGACAACACCCCCAACGCCTCAACATAAAAATGATAACCGGCTTTGCCAATACTCACTATACTGGAAGTGCATTTTAACAGCAATGTATAGCAGACATCCCAACCTAACCTACTTAGATACTGAAATTCAGATGTTTGTTCAATAATGTCTAAGTACACCAAATAAGGAAGGCCTATTGATAGAAATTGTTATAGTAAAATATGTAGATTTTTTTTCATGTAGCCTTGGCAACTAGCCATCTTGTAGCCTATAGGCCTGAGTAATATGCAAATGAAATTACACTTGTTAAACTCACCTCAACAAGTCTTTTGCAATCATTTAACCCACCGTGAGCAATGCTAAAGTTGCTGTTACAAACAGTGCAGTGTGCAAGATTATCATTATGTTTTAATCTTTTGAGACAATTGGGTGCACTTTTGTGTAGTCTGATGTGAAATGGGTCTTAAATCTTCCTTTTTGAGGGGCACTGACGCTACCATGACGCTTCTGTTCCTAGATACACTGACTGAACTGATTAATTATGTTTGGCAGAAAAGAGATATAAGCACTTACACTGAAAACGGATTGGTTGATTTAGCAAAACAGACCAGGATGCTCTCTGTCTTGGATGCGCTTCAGTCAGAAACGCACCACTCCTCTCTCTCTCCCTCTCCTTTGTGTGCGCATTAAGCTATGCACACGCGATTTGAAGCAAAGATTCTATCTTTGATTTGAAGTCCGGTCTGGCTTGCGTGCTCTTGTTCGCTCTAGGTTCCGGGAGATTTTATGTAATTTGCGGGCGTCAGGAAGCCGCTATCAATATGTGGGAGACTCCCAAAAGTTCGGGAGACTTGGGATGTCTAGCTAGACAGCACTTTGTCGCCAGCACAGAATGTACAATGTACCTTAATGTTGTCATGTTTAGCTGACACAAACTCAAAGTAATGACTGATGAAATGTGCATCTCTCTCTCTCTCCCTCCATTGTTGTTTTCGTTTGTGTCGCTGCACGTGAATTGTCCTCATGCTGAAAACGTGAGCATAGCCTACATGACATTAATCCCCAAGACAAGAAGAAAGCAAAGAATATATCTTTTTATTAAGGAAAATGACAAAAATAGTAACGCACAGTAACTTAGATAAGTAACTTTAATCTGATTACTGGTTTGTAAATAGTAGCGCGTTAGATTACTCATTACTGAAAAAAGTGGTAAAAATAGACTAACGCGTTACTAAGTAACGCGTTACTGGCATCACTGGCCTACATACATTTTTGTAAATTGCTCAGCCATAGATTATCCCACTATCATGGTTCTTATATTGTCAGGTTCCAGCCAATCCCATTACAGATACGTGAATACATTTATATTGGCATGCTTCCTAGTGACATTAATGCAAAAATATGAAGAAAATCAAATAACGAGACACAAATATTGATATAAAGCCTGACATAAGCCATATGCAAACATTCACATCATGCAGATACATCCTGAAAAAGGAATAGCATGTAGGCTATAGGCTATGGCCATTACAATGACCAATCTTAAATAAACTAGCTGAATAACACAGGTGACCACTTCTGCATAATTTCATGGAGTGCTGAAATTTTTGAACATTTCTGAACTGTGAAATGTAACATATGTTTTTGTGGTTGTGAACTTATTGCAATATCACCATAACTATTCCACCTGTGTGTGCATGGTTATAATTCTGAAGTGCAAAATAGCTACAGCACAAATATTTCCATAAAAATAAGCAAGTCTGACCTCTGAATTAATTTTGAAAGTGCACCTGATTGATGCATTTAAAAGTTAAAATATACAAACATTTCTTAAATTCTTACAAAACACCCACCCACTTTTTCAAATTGTTAGTTTGGACCCCCCCACTTTTGCCGTGCGAAATACCAGTGCTGTTTTCAGCATCTGTTTAGTGCTTCATTGTCATTTTCATTGGATTCTCCCATTTGCTCGCAAATCGCTCATAAACTTTTTTTGTTTTGTTACACGCATTCTCCCATTCCTCTTCTGTCACACACACAGTGACAAGTGCCAAATCCCCCGCAGTGTTGAAGAGATCAGTCATCCCCCTCACTTTTGAAGCCCGTAAAAGTCCTGGCAGGAAGCATGCATAAGGATGTAGATCCAGGAATGCACTAATATTTTGTTCGTAGTACCAGTTTGCAACAATTATTAGTTAAAACTAAGTTGTAAACACTTTGAAAAAAAATATATATTAAAAACTGGATATACCAAAAAACGTTGATGTAATCGCTTCCTGCCAGGACTTTTACAGGCTTTTCCCAAATCACGAAAGTAACGTCGATGCAGAGGTATAGTAGCAGATAGTAGCATCCATCAGGCAAGTGTTATTTAAATAAACTCCTGGTGTACCTACAAACTTTTCAATGCCTCGTTTTATGAGTAAAGAACATACTGTAGAGGTTTCGTACCATTCAGGGCATTATTAGTGGGGTAATTTATGAGATAAAAGTTGGTTCCATTACGCCTGCAGAAACTTATTCGTTTCTGACAGCGCTACTCAACCAGGGTTCGACCAAGGGAAAACAGGTTCTGGGAGGGTGTTTGGTTCGGGGTCATGGTGCAAAGGACCCTAGGGTGAAATTACTCCGAACCATCGCTTTAACAGCATCACGTCACTAACCACAGCTAAGACTGCACAATCTCTATTCACTCTGTTGGATATCTGAAGCCAGTTTGTCTACTTAGATACTGTAAATCCTCATATTATGGCCGGGGTCTTAAGACAAAGTACAGGCCTTTAGGGGCAGGATTGTATTCGAGACAGCCCTTTATTTCTTATGCGAGTTTTATTTTGAGACATGCGTTTCTTTGAGCGGCATACTGCAGGCCTTCAAAAGCATGACATTTTCGGTTTAGTTTGATATTTAATTTACTTTTGGACTGTTTGATTATATTGTTAAATGTTGGGACTGATGGGCACTGAAATCTGGGGAGGTATTTGATGATCACTATTACGTTCCATGTAGTTGAAAGAGTGTCGGGATTTCAAACAAACCATCCGCTTTCATGCGTTCATTGAACGTCTGCGGTGCTGTAATGGAAACGTTATTGCGTAGCCTATTGAGTTATTTTTAAATTATGCATGATTTACTTTTTATTAATTTCGTAGGCTGGCTTTATTTTGTTATATAGAAGTATCTAAATAACCTGTTAAAATGTACCAGAATTCAGGAAATTGCATCTAGTCCAAAAAAATGTTTATGGGGGAGGACCATACATACAAACATCTGAAATGTCCCACCCACTTTCACAATGCCTCCGACGCCCATGGTCCTAGTAGTAGGCTAGATCCCTTTGATATCAATGTTCATTTAACTCTGGGAGCGAGCTCACAAGCCAACGGAGAGTTGCTAGACTAGCCCTGGAAGCAAATGTAATTTGTAATTTGCTGCTGCTAGGGTGTGTCTACATTTCTAAGCTACCAAAATGCACCAGAATACAGGAAATCACATCAAACAAATGAAAAAAATTCCAAACCCCCCTTCCACATATGCGACAATGTGGGGAGCCCTTAATACATGTGGGCCCAGGGGCCCGAAAGTTCATAATCCGTCCATGCCTGGTCCCTACACCTGAGAACCACTGATGTACGTTTTTTTTACTGTACGGTATAATGATGAATGAGCCAAACAAAAATGTCCGCAGCAAAAGTTTGGTTGGCCCCACCAAATCTCACTCCAAGGTTTTTTGAAAAGTTGGCAGCCCTGCAGACACATACACACACACTTCACTTCTCAGATAGAACCGGGGTAAGAAGAAATGAGCATTTCAATCTGTCAAGGCCATTTGTTGACCAAAATGTTACCCTAAGTTTTACAGGTTAAGAGAGGACAGTTTTTCACATCACACACAAAAAAACCCAACCCTCCAAAAGGTGCCCTTGAAGTGGGCAGACAGGTCTCATCAGTCACCCTCTCTGTGTTCCCACACTCATCTCTGTGTTAAAACCGTACTTCACACACACTTGCTGTATTCACAGATCCACTGAGCATCTGGAGTGTGTGAGCAGACAGTGTCACCTGTCACCTCCGTGACCATCCACAGAGTTATATGAATGTGTGTGTGTGTGTGTGTATGTTTGTGAGAGTGTGTGTCTGTGTGTGTGTATGCTCTAATGGGTCTATCTCCTACTCAGAACACCTTTAGGGCTTCCTTGTGGTCAGGGGCCAATATAGGTTGTGTAAACTAGCACAAAGGAAAAATTGGAACTTACCCCTTCTCATCAATTCAGCGTATCGGGTTCAGCGCCATTTTTCAACATGCAGGGTTCAATGACTTGCCTGTTGGAAAATGATGCTAAGCAGGCTCTAAAAGTGAACATTAGATGTCAAGGAAGCCCATGAGGAACTTCTATATCAGTGAGAGTCTGGTCTGTTGCCCTCTCTGGAATCACCCTTTGAATGGGGCGGCGTGATTGATCCAGAGTGAGGAAGTTGGCTGACCGCACCACAGTCAGGCTCCACCAGAGTCTGATCTAGCGCTCGCTCCGCGGCCATGCCGAGGGCTTTGAAGATACACTGTGTCTGTGTTTGCACAGGGTGATGGAGTGAGGTGTCTGTGTTTGCAGGGATGACGTTCACAGAGGGAGAGAGAATATCACTGTTGTGGATCTGAGGATCTGGCTGCTGTGGCTCCTGCATCTGGCCCTGATTTAGCCCTGATCTGAGCCAGATCTACGGCCTGGGCACTTATGCGGATACGGTGGTGTGCACCAGTGTTTCAAAAGTATACTCCTTTTGTTGTTATGGATGTGTCTTTCATCAGCACAAGCAACACCCAAACACAGTCCCTGCTATAAGTTTTTTCGTTTTCTCTGCCCCTTTGCTACCAGTTCACTTGCCTGTCTTGAAATACAGTATAATCTTATTAGCTGATTCACTGAAGCAGGAAACGAAACAAAAAACTTGTTCTATGAGGTAATCTCCTGTAATTCTAATCTCAGGAAGCAAACATTCAAATGAAAATCTGTCCTCTGCTCTCTTAGCGTAAATAGATCATGTTTTCTCTGCACTCCTGAGCCCCTGCTTGAAAACGTACATGCATTGCACACAGTCACTATGGAAAATTCTGTAAACAGAAATTTGGTGCAGCACGGAAAGGCTGTATGGTCTGTGCTGCTGGCGATATTCGTGTCATTTGCACCGCAGAAGCATATCCTGGGCTTTGGGCAGGGTCCAGACTAGTCTGATGCTATCACAAAATTTGTCATTTAGTGACAATTAATGAGTTATGATGGCATTGACATACATCAAGATGGGTGTCTTTGTGTATCAGTAATGTTCTCCATATTTTGCTTAGGCCTATTTGTTTTTTTGCTCGGCATGTTGGTGATGATGGCTGTACGTCCCTCTATTGTGTATGTCTACGTGAATAATTAAAAAGAGTTTAAACATTCACATTCACATAAACTTCTCATTGACAGGCATTGCCAATAAACTGAACTTGGATGGCAAGATGTCTACAGGTCACACCAACCAACCGCCACCACCACATCCACCTTTTTCCCTCTCCAAATCTGTGTGTCTTATTTCTTTTAAAGGTTCAGTCTGCAATTGTAATCCAATAGATAAGACAGATTCAGTGATTTCTCTTCATGGTCCTCTCGATGTCCATTCCGTATAGGCTGCACTAAAGCACTCTGGGATTTGAATAGACACTCCTGCTTCTGTAAATAAAATGATAAGCAAACATAGTGGTTCAAATGGCCGAACCATCAACCAATTTCAGCCAATCAACAGCTTCAGGAGCATGGAATGGAGCAGTGTAATTTGATTGGTTGTTGAGCTCGAATATCAACAGGTTTTGCCAGAATCACAGACGGTGCCTTTAACTCACATTCCTGTGCTCTTTCGGTTCTCTCTGCGACGCCACTCTTTTTCAGAAAGCGTACATGTCTCCTTCTCGTGCAGTCTTCCCTCTGTCTCACATCGGCGTTTGGAGATGCACAGACACACACACGCCTCTAAATCTCCCTCAGCAAATATTTACCTCCCCACTCCTCAAGGATGAGACAGTGGAAAAGAAGAGAAAGGAGTTTTTTGTCTTTTTAACTTCTATTCTTTCTTTTTCTTCCTCTGAGACTGTTGTGCGTAGAGATTACTGTGCCTTCTCAGTTTGAATTATGCAAAACATGCAAACGATGTTTTAGTCACAACATGTCTACAACACTTTTGTTTTCATTTAATGTTGAGCGTTTTCTACTACGGTCCAAAAGACCGTGTTATAAATAATAGCTGTTACAAAAAAGAACTATAGGAACTGTATGGTATTTTAGGACAAAATGTGGTAATCTTATAGAAGTATTATAGTATTTTGGGACATGCCACATGTGTATAGGGTAAGGATATTAAAGAGGTATTACAGAACATCAGAAGCATTATACACTACTACTATTGTAGAAATCGTAAGGGAGGATGCAAGAGTGAATGGCAATCTCTCCATCTGCCTCTCTCTCTCTCTTACTTTCTTCCTCTATTTCCATCTCCCATTTCTTCTCTCTGTCTTTGTTGCTTTCTGCCTCTCTCTCTCTACCCCCTTTCTTTTCTCTCTCACACACTCTCTCCTTTCTCTACTTTACTTCTCTCTCCTTTTCTCTTACCCTCCCTCTTTATTTCATTCCCCATCTTTCTTTCTATTGTTCTTTCCTTTACTCTATATATATTCCTCTTGCTCACCCTTTTCCTCCCTCCCTCCCTCTCTCTCTTGCTCACCCTCTCCCCCCCTCCCTCGCTCTCTTTGGCTCAGCCGTCCTCTCACCATCACCAGGAATTTCACAGCAGGTCCTCAGGTCCTGCCTAAAAGCAGCATCGTCACCTCCAGTGTCTGACCAGTGCCCACGCCGACTAACAACACACTAGTGCCTCCTATGCCTGTTAATACCCATGTACACACACACACACACACACACACACATACATCTATACTCCTATATCAGGGCCTAGAATAGCCCACACTTAGATAACTAGACACAGGTACCATCCATCACCAAATCCAAATAGATTCTTTCTGTTCAAATCCAGATTTGACCATACTCCTCCCCTGGGGATTGGGGAAGAATACATCTTTAAACCACATTTACTTTCTGTATAGTGCTGAATGTGTGTAGGTGTGTTGTGTTTGACCGAACAGGCGGTTCAGCCCTGCACCTGCCCAGGCTCGAACCCACAGCTCGCAGCACCATCTGATGGGGAGACAACTGTGGGAACTAGGGAGCTAAAGGGAGCTAAAACCAATGGATGCTAGCATCTCTCACTTGCACATCTCTTGAGATGAGTGGAGGGAGGTTTACTTATCATACCTACTGTGCAGCTATCATATCAGCTGACTACCATTACACATAGGCCTACATTTAATTTCCATTTGCTATTTAGCCAAAAACCTGTGATAACATGCTTCTTGGCACCTTTCGTTTTAGCTCTCTTAATATTTTGTTGGATGTGAGTGTTTCATAATATGGGCGCTCATTACTGATGTCTTATTAAAATTCAGTCCATGAGGACGTCAGCACTCCCTGAGGAAGACAGAGATTGCGTCTCAGTTAAAAGCTGTGATTTTCCCAGTGTGATTTAAATTTAGCTGCCGCCATCAGGCTGGATCTCTGTGTGCATAGGAGCATTTGTCCCAAGGCGGCAGGGGGAAAAGTTCTAGTCACACCTCCAGCTCTCTGTCTCCCGGGCTGATGTTTGCCCATGACACACGCATGCTGACCTCAAGAGGAAAGCTATAGGCGAGCGTGCACACACACACACACACACACACACACATACAGAGATAGAGAGAGAGAGAGAGAGAGCAGCTCATGGGTACAGAAAACATCACCTGAGCCATACAGCAAAGCTGAGATGGAGCAGAACTTTGCCAGCTGTTTAGGCTTTCTTTTAGATAGGCCTGCCAATTCGTGACTCATCACTGACCTTTTTGCAAGTATGGGTTTATACGTCAATTTATCATAGAAGTCAAGATCTTTTGTTCAAGAATGAGTATATTACAAAACGCATCTTAGAGCAATTGAACCTATCTGGCAGTATTCGGGAATGCTTGTACATAGACACATCTTTTGTATTTCTTTTACAGTAAGGGCAAAAAGATCAATACGCTTGTGACCTGCATGCTGTGTAGAAAATGTACAAAATGGGCAACTAATTTGAGGTGATGGTCAGAGGTAGATTGCATTAGGCCTATGTGTGGATGGTGATAAGGTTCCACAAGGTTGTTTGGTAACACCAGTAGTCTGGCCTTAACAGCAGAGAATCTCCTTGCAGCAGCCAAGTCCACAAAACTTATATTTTCTAGAAAAAAAATGAACAACCTTTACAGTTTTTGATGTGATTGAGAACAGGCAATAACTTTTTGGTTTAGGTCTAGATAGTACAGGAAATGGTGAATACGAATGCAGAATGCCCTTTACATTATAATGAGCAGTTTACATTTTAAAAGACATACAGTAATGACACAATTTTTTTTTTTTTGCAAGTCTACAGTAGTAAGTGGATGGCCATTTGTGCAAGCGCTATTTTAGTCCGCTCAGTGCATTTATCCGAGTGGGAATTACATGAGCTACTGCTCCCTCTAGTGGTTATTTCCCGTACATGCTGAGTGGAGAGATGAGTTGGCTGTGTCAACATGACTCAAGCAGTAGGCTATATTGCTTTTAGCCAGAACTGTAGATTTAAGCTAAAATACAATTAGACAGTCTTCATAATATACGTCCACTCCAATAACGAAGTGGTTTATTTAAGTCGTTTTTGTTCACTCTCAATGGATGAATATAGGCCTATTAGGCAATGTTGGTCTCAAGTAGGTGTAGGCAAGGGGGGAAGCCATCAATATTGATTATGAAATATCATTTGCTGACTCGTCAGACATATGGTGTGATGTGTGTTGAGATCACCCATGAGGTCAGAGGAGGCGGGGAGAGAGTGACGGTGGGCTCCGTGGGGGGAGAGAGACGCCAGAGAGCTTTGTTGTTTGGGACCAACCTTGGTACAGAACTGTTTAAATCAGTGTCTCTCTACAAGCCAGCTGCCGCAGAAGAGGGCATCCCTTTAATTGTATGCTGAGCATCCTACTTCCCCCTTGATGACGCCACGGAAGAGCGAGCGTGCGAAGGAGAGTGCTGCTGTTTGTATGGCGTAGCCAGGGAGGTGTCCGTGGCTCTGGAAGCGCAGCGGTAGCTTCTAACGCTGTCGTCGGTGCCGGTGCCGCCGTAACCCTGTATGGAACAGAGTGTGCAGTCCGCGATGGCGATGGGCTTGTCGTCCAAGAAAGGCTGCTCACGGAGCGTGGCGGTGGAGCGCAAAAATCTCATCACCGTTTGCAGGTATGAAAGGCCTAGTGTAACGACAATGAGCGTTTAGAGGTCAGCTGTTAGGCTACCCCCAAACATTCATTGGCTGCCGCCTGGGTCCTAATTTCAATTCCATATTAGATTACTTTAATATCCGATATTCTGTGTTAGAAATAATGCTGTAGGTTAGGGGTCTATGCAGAAATAAGCCAATTAGGAACCAGTCGCCACCAGAGCCACTGAAAACAAAGCCCGTCTTGCAATCGTTTCTGGACATCAGCTGACGTCATATTGATGTCGGGCGATGCAGGGTGGAAGGTTGAACAGGCCACAATCATCATCATCATATTTCGACCCATGTTGCTTCGTTAGAGTAGCCTAGCTTTGAAATAGGCTAGGCCTAGGCTGGTATTAGCCTAATCGGCTGATGCGCAAACGCAGTTCCATAAACTTGTGATGTGACTCAAGCATTCTAGCCTGGTCTACAACTGACTTTATTAGTCCTAAGCCTACATAACAGGAATATTTCAAGCACTGCGATGGAGCATAGTCATTTTGACAACTGCGGGCACTGGAAGTCTAGCGATGTTTGATTTATTGCTCTTCCCGGATGGTGGCGTTGCCATGACAACAACCTTTTCGTAGGCAAGGACATTGATAGCTTGGTCCTGCCTTATTTATACGGTCTGGTACCCGAGGGAGCCGGGGAGGCCTTCACGTCAGCTTGTATGAGAGAGTGGTAAAAGTGGAAAGCTAACAATAGCTAGTGAAATAGCCAGGATCTTTTGAATGCGTAAGGAAGGCACGGTTCATTCTGAATAAGATTAGGTGATGGGTGAAAACCAATGCTGTCTCCTCTCTTGGATAGACTAATTCAAGAGGCCTATCTATTTATATTTTTAAAAATCCAAGCTATTTTTATCTGTCTCAGTCTTGGGCAGTGACAGCTGAAAATGTACTTTTAATAATTTTATTTGTTTATTAAGACCAATAACAACTAAGGCTTACCTCTAAATAAATGATGCTCTGTGTGATTTTGATCAAGTCACAAGTTCACTCTTAGTTTACAGTAGGTAGGCTACATCTCTAAGTCATATGATTGGTGGATAGCTAACTATAGATGGCCTATTGTCCAGTAGATGTGGGTGCTCTTTGGTGCCGTTGAAGGAGATATTGTTGTCTGCAGAACAATGGCTGCTGAAGTCAGTGACCACACTGTTGCTGTGTGGGTATGGGTTCTGCTCTGGTGTGACACACATGGTCTTATCCCCAGTATGATCCCAGCTTAGTTTGAAAATATAGTGCTGGGTGCTGGGTCACATTGTCTGCTGCTTTTTCAGTTAATTTACTTTTTTTCCCTCATTTCTCTTGCATTCTGTCTCTCTGACACACACACGCATGCACGCACGCTCGTGCGCACACACACGCACACACACACACACACACACACACACACACACACACACACACACACACACACACACACACTTCCAAAAACCATGGCATCATCTACTATATAATGAATCATTGATTCACTCTCATTATATCACTTGTTCACTCTCTCACTTATTCACTTCCTCACTCCACCCACCCCACACACTTTTTCCAACTCTCTCTCTTTCTCTCTCACACTCACACACACAGACACACACACACACACACGCACACACACACACACACACACACACACACACACACACATGCACACAGTCTCCCCCACCCTCTTAGTCACTCTCACATTCACAGTCTCCTATCTGATTACAAAATGAACATAATGTAGTAGCCTAGATCTGTTGAGTCATTTATTCACTAACCTATCGCATAATTCCAGCGATGAGGTTAATTGAAACATTTTGTAATATAGGCCTACAGTCATTGGTTTAACCCAGAGCCTCAACGGTATCCCCCTGACGGAGTACTTATTATGACAACTCAGCATTATCACAGGATGTGGAGAAAGATGGGGGGAGAGAGAGAGAGAGAGTACAAGTGGGAGGAAGGAAGGGAGGGAGGGAGGAAAAGAAGGAGAGCACCATCCTAGGTTCATATGTGTAAGTCTGCCTGGCTTTGAAATGTCGCAGGTTATTTCTTTAGGTGATTGAAAGAAAACACAAGCCTATACTGTACAATGACAATACCTAGTATTATGATTTAACTTGGTTTACTTGATTGGAATGTAATTGAGTGAAATGACTGATTGGACAGGTTTTCTGTGAAGACGCTACTGGAGAAATATACAGCGGAACCCATTGATGACTCATCTGAGGAGTTCATCAACTTTGCTGCCATTATGGAGCACATTCTTAGCCATCGCTTCAAAGGTAAACATGTTACCAGGTACACTGAAAAACACTCTGTGCACAGTCAAAGTCAGTTCCCCACCACCAGGGCCACTCCCAACACACTTAGTGTAATGTTCTCTGTGTGCTGTATGTCAGCTGCTGTGGTGATTTAACTAGTTTAGGGGTAACCAGTTTTCAGGGAGCATTGATCATCAAGTTGTTTCTTTCCTTCTCTCTCCCTCGTCCCCCCCCCAGGCTCTGGCAGCTGGTTTGATGGTCAGAGGAGCTTCTGGGACTTCATCCGACTGGCGTGCGGTAAAGTCCCCAACAGCTGCATCAGCAGCATCGAGAACATGGAGAACATCAGCTCCTCCCTGGCCAAGGTAAGGAGCACCACACTCACTACTCTGTCTCTCTGGCAGTGGAGGCATTACTCTGTCTGTCTCTTGCACCCAGCTCATTTATGCAGATTTGTCACATTCAAATAGATCATCTGGAGTGGAAGCACTTTAAGTTTGTATAAGAAGAAATTTAAAAGCAAGGCAATGACATCACAAAATTCGCAACTCTAGATTCTTCACAGTTATCTTACTCATCAAGCCCTGCTTCCTTCCCTTTTCCGTTCTTATGTACAAACACTCCCTCTAATTACAACATGAATGAAACAAGGCGAGGCCGCATGAAACAAGGATTGAGAATCAAGAACAGAAATGAGGTGGGCTTGCTGTTTGGCAGTGGAGGGAACAGGCTGTCCATGTAGTTTATGCCGACTATGAGCATATTACATCTGCATAAAACAAAAAGTATTCTCTACAAGAGAGTGGATTAATTAGGAATCTTTGATTATTTGATCATAACCCATTCCTCTTCCGCTCCCTTCTTTCTCTCTCACCATTTTACACCCCCCCCACCCCCCACCCCCGTCTCTCAGGGTAGAGCATGGTTACGGGTGGCTCTGATGGAGAAGCGTCTGTCGGAGTACATTGCCACAGCTCTTAGGGACAGCCGCACCACCAGGTAAGACTCACCTGCAGCACAGGCGAACATTATTACTACTCCCACCAAGTGAGCACTACACACACACACACACACACACACACACACACACACACACACACACACACACACACACACACACACACACAGAGGAAACATACACACACACACAGAGGAAACATACACAGAGGAAACACATAAAACAGAGGCTGCATTGCCAGGCACCTTGAATATGGATTAACATTATGTCTACATGCACCTGTCACACAGCCTGGAAAGTTTAACCAACATGCTCACACATTTTTATAGACACACACATAAAACAGATATTGGCTTTATCATTACACACACCTGGAACACACATGCCACACACACTACAGGCAACAACCTTTACAACAAATAGGTTAGCTTTATGCTTATGTGTGTTTGTGTGTGTGTGTATGTGTGTGTTTACAGGAGGTTTTATGACGACGGCGCCATTATGCTGAGGGAGGAAGCCTCTGTGTTGACTGGTATGCTCATTGGACTCGGAGCCATCGACTTCAGGTGAGGAGAGGAATGGAGAGACGGATAAAACAGCACCAAATAAAGGAGAGGGTGGAAGAGACAGATAAAACAGCACCAAATAAAGGAGAGGGATGGAGAGACAGATAAAACAGCACCAAATAAAGGAGAGGAATGGAGAGACGGATAAAACAGCACCAAATAAAGGAGAGGAATGGAGAGACGGATAAAACAGCACCAAATAAAGGAGAGGAATGGAGAGACGGATAAAACAGCACCAAATAAAGGAGAGGGTGGAAGAGAGATAGAAACAAGAAAGAGAAACAGACAGATAAAGAAAATAGAAAAGTATTGAGGGGAAGATCAGAAGACAGTGCACACAGGGAGGTAGAAAAGCAATAAGTTTGAAAGAAAGAAAGAAAGAAAGAAAAGATGGTTATGCCGTTTCTCTGCAACTTGTGATGTTTGTCCATGTCCTGTCCTGTAGTTTCTGTCTGAAGGGAGAGGCACTGGATGGGAAATCTGAAGCGGTCATTGACTACACCCCCTACCTGAAGTTCACACAGAGGTACTGGACCATTGCCATTACTGTTACATTACGGTTGTGCACATAGCTAATGTGCCAGCATCTGAAACAGACCTGGATCGAATATAGCATATATACTCATGGCAGTGTCTAGACTTTAGCATATACTCATGGCAGTATCTAGACTTTAGCATATATACTCATGGCAGTGTCTAGACTTTAGCATATACTCATGGCAGAATCTAGACTTTAGCTAGGGCAATTGGAACAAGACACAATATACATATACTATATGTGATTGGATTATCTAATAAATAAGATGGAGCTCTGACACATATCATTGGTGTTGTGTGTGTGAAGCTGTTAGTGACATTGTGCGTCCTGTAGCTATGGCTACCTGAGCTATGATGTGATACCATTTTTAGACATATTGGCGCTGTATGTGGTGTCGTCCCTTGTGCCGTCCCTTAGTGATGCTGTGTCTCCCGTAGCTATGACTACCTTAGCGATGAGGAGGACCGGCGCAGTGTGGACAGCAGTAGCAGTGAGGAAAGTGCGCCGGAGCATCCTTACGTTCCCTTGATAACCGAGGAGGAGAGCTGGAGCGCCAAGTGCAGGAAGATGGAGCAACGCTACAAGATTGTCTACGCACAGAAGGTGATTGCGGACATGGCCATAGGGTGGGAATGGTTAGATGGCTAAGGGATTTTAATGTGGAATAGTCCTGGAGTCTATGGAAATACTGTACAGTTGGCATGGATCCCACTGACCGATGATGGTAGTGACAGAATTTTAATTGATTTATTTATTTTTTGCTCTGTGGTAGCGGATTAGTGGTTCTCACATTATAGTGATCTTGGAGCTGCTGTGTGTTGGTTGGAGATCAGCTCTGGAGTATAAAACAATGTTTATATGCCTGGATTGAGCTCCTTCTGTAGCAAAAACAAAAATACCACCAGCATTGTTGTAAAGTCCATCTAGTCCATCTAGTCCATCTAGTCCATCTAGTCCATCTAGTCCAGCTATCTATCTATCTATCTATCTATCTATCTATCTGTCTGTCTGTCTGTCTGTCTGTCTGTCTGTCTGTCTGTCTGTCTGTCTGTCTGTCTGTCTGTCTGTCTGTCTGTCTGTCTGTCTGTCTGTCTGTCTATTTAATCAATTTCAGTTGCGTGTAGCCTAGTTACAACTCAGACATTCTGACCAATCAAAGTATTGTGCAATGTGTGTGTTTGGGTATCTAGGGATACCTTGAGGAGCTGGTTCGTCTGCGCGACTCCCAGCTGAAGAACTTGGAGATGGAGAACAAACGCTTGAGCTCACAGCTGGAGGAGGTGCAGAACCAGAGTGAACAAGAGAAGAGGGAACTGGAGGGGATAGTTCTGGAACTCCAGGAACAGCTGTGAGCCCACACACACGTACACACACATACCCACACATTTTATGTGGTTAAAGGATTTCATATCAACAGTCAAGTTTCATTAGAACTAGATCAGAATTAGATCAAAAAACAACAGATTTAAGATGTTCAACAGTATATTATGAGTTATACTGTTTCAGGTTTTCAGATGAACTAGTGTTTATATGTACAGCAGATCTCATTTGTATCTGACCCTGCTTCTCTGTAAATAGTATTTGTGTGTGTGTGTGTGTGTGTGTGTGTGTGTGTGTGTGTGTGTGTGTGTGTGTGTGTGTGTGTGTGTGTGTGTGTGTGTGTGTGTGTGTGTGTGTGTGTGTGTGTGTGTGTGTGTGTGTGTGTGTTTCTCAGGACTGGCCTTATACCCTGTGACCCCCGTCAGTTGTCTAAAGATCTGCCCGTCCCCCTGGTCAACGAGTGGACCTCGCTAAGCCCCTTCAACAATGCGACTGGTGACAAACTCTTCCGCAGCAGGTACCACACGGGCACCCACATAAATACACACAATAGCAGAAACACACAAGCACACACAATAACAGACACATACATGTACTACACACACACATAGACATTTGGCTGGGGTGTAAAATATATACATACAAGAAAACATATTATAGTATATACAAACACACATAAACATACTCTGTGAGACACACACACACACACACACATACACACACACCAGTGACCAGTGTCCCTCAGCTGAGTAGCTGGCAGGCAGGCCATGGTGTGTGTGTGAGATAGGTTGGGGGTGGCTGCAGATAAAGACTCGTGTCATGGCCACTGTGACACACACATGCACTGCGCGTACCAGATAGACCCTGGGAACCATGCCAGACCCAGGCCAGGCCAGATCAGGGCCAGATGTGAGCCAGAACTAGGACCAGCCACAATGAGAAGTGCCATAGCTGAATGACTGCACACTTGGCAGTCAGAAATAAATGAATGTGTGTATGTATATATGGAGTGTGTATGTATGGAGTCCAGCTTGGTGTGTTCAGTGACGGGCCTGGTTGGACGTGGGTAGGTAGGTGTGTGTGTACAGTCCAGTGTTTGTGTTGAGTGACCGCTGTTTGCCTCTCACCCTGCAGAGGAAGCTTCCCCAGTCCAGAGCCCCTCTCAGCAACACTCAGTATGGACTCAGAGCCTCTGAGAGCCGAGGTCAAGCCCAACGGACAAGCCTGGTGTACCAGAGCAGGTAAGAGTGGACACACACACACACACACACACACACACACACACACTCACACACATTAGACTCAACCATGCACACATGCACACCCTCAAAAGCATATTGTTGTACACATGTTCTTTTATACTGATGGACAACTCCTACAACCACTAAACCTCACTAAACACTCACTTTCTGTCACCCTCTTCTTCCACTCTACTTTCTCCCTATCTATTCCCTATCTATATCTATATATTTCATCCTGTGTTCATTCCCCTTTCTCTCTATCCCTCCATACACTGCCCCCTTTCCCTCTGCCACTCTTTCTTTCTTTCTCTTTCTCTCTCTCCTGTTCTCTCCCTCCTTGTAGAGAAGAACTACACTACGTCCATGTTGGGTCTGTGCGGCTCCATGGGCTCCCTGCCCAGCTGTAAGTCTCTGCCCAGCCTCAGGTCGACAGAGTGCCTGGTGAATATCAGTGCTGACCCCAGCCCTGCCCTCACCCCCAGCTAGGGGGCGCCACAAAGCAGCCATCCACCCAACCACCACGCCATGCCACAGGAGAAACCATGTGACCAAGCCCTGACTGACCACAGAGGATTCTGGGATTGAGGCTGAACTGCAGAAGAAATTACAAAATTATTGGAACATTGTTTATGTTTTTTGATTTAGTTTTTGTGTGTTTTATTTTTCGAAAAGATGATGTCACGTAGGTCAGAAATAGACCAAGATGGCGGCTCTTCAGGACGCCTCTGTGTTCCTCTCAGCCGTCACATGGTTCCACCAGTGGAAAGTGGTTCTTCCTGTAGACCGTTGCTAGACCTGTGCTGTAGAACTTTTGCACTGAGGTGTATTGGGATTGGCTGAAGACTGGGAGCAGGCTGTCACAAAGGATTCTCCTGGTTGAGCCTCAGAAACAGCCAATAAGTCTGTTCTATCCCTTTATCTACATTTACATCTACATGACCTACACACACACACACACACACACACACACACACACACACACACACACACACACACACACACACACAGAGAGAGAGAGAGATCATACAGGCATCACACCACAGTTAGACAACCACATACACACTTTCCAGATGACATGCAAGTTATCTCACCGAGGGTGGCACAGACACACACACTCTACCATGGCCAACAACAGGATGACATTTAACTGGCAAGAGACACGTCACAGGACACACACACACACACACACACACTCCAATACAAACCTCCCCTAATGCAGACATTCTCAACAGAGACTCTATTTGTGAGACCAGGGCCTGGGTATGTGAACTCAGTGTAGAAACTATAGCAACCTTCTATCCTTTTCCAAATAAACCCAATCTGTCTCCCGAGGAGAGACCAGCTTCTCTGCCATAGAAATGTCTGAACGTCTGTGTGTCAACGTTGTCAACCACCGGAAAACAACAGCAAAACAAGTGGACTAGCTGTAGTACTGCCCTTCACAGCCTCCTCCTCTCCTCTCCAGTCTTCAACATGGAGAAATGTACTGTTTAAATGGTGGTGGAGATTCAACCCTTTGTGGGTAGAAACAATAGCAAACGTTAGCCAACTAATTCCTATACAAATATTATATGCACATACGATTTTATCAGTGTCTATCATGGACCAAAATCATTCTGCTAACTTTCTCAAAGCCAATGTGTGTTCTTAACATTTGTTGTGTCTGCCGGGCCATTCATGTACTGTAAGTGTGCTTGCTTCCGCAGTCTGTGATGGTAAATAAAAAAAGCAGGACAAGGCTTGTAGTTGCCTAGCTGAGGGAACAGAGCAAAACCATGGCAAGATTATGCAAACACTGATGGTGATATGGTTGAAATTAGGTAATTAGAGGCTGTGTTGTTAAAGTAATTGAATATTTACGCAAGGTAAATGTCAGGTCAGACTCACAACTAAGGCTGGATAGGAAGTGAGGTGTGAGGAATGGGTTAGGCCTGGAACCCGCTGGCTTGGACCCTGGCTAAGAAAGTTATCCCTATAAGAGGTTATGAAACTGTGTGTGAGTGTTGTATGTGCTGTGTACGTGTGTGGGGTTATCCAAACATCATGACATGTTTTATCTTTGCCACAATAGCCAACCTATTTAATACACTATTGACAACAAAGACATCTATCATTTTGAAATCGAATGCAATAAAAACTGCCTCTTTTGTTAGACAATGTATCGATTGTTGCTGTAGTTTTGTTTGTGTGTGTGTATGTGCGTATGTGTGCACGTGCCTCCACATGTATGAGGGTGTTCTTCTTGTGGTTATGTAAGTATGAATGTGTGTTGGTGTGTGTGAGTGAGAGAGAAAGGGATAGTATGCGTGGTGGTGTTTTTGGCATGTGTGTGTGTATGTATGATTGTGGTCTTGGCGTGTGTGTGTGTATGGTGGTGTTTTTGGCATGTGTACAGTATGTGTGTGTCTGTGTACACACCCATTATCTTGTAAGGCTAGGTCCTTGTGTAATGGTGTCCACCCTTTTCTGTGCACTGCCCTAACGGGTATTTGATTAGAAAGATAATGGCCTGTAAGATGAAGTGAGACTGGGGAAGCATGCATGTTGTAGACTTTACCTTTCATTTTTTTCACTGAACCTAGATCATGAATACAAACATGTGTTATATGTGTGTGTGTGTGTGTGTGTGTGTGTGTGTGTGTGTGTGTGTGTGTGTGTGTGTGTGTGTGTGTGTGTGTGTGTGTGTGTGTGTGTGTGTGTGTGTGTGTGTGTGTGTGTGTGTGTGTGTGTGTGTGTGTGCGTGAGTGCGTGCGTGCGTGCGTGCGTGCGTGCGTGCGCGCGTGCGTGCGTGCGTGCGTGCGTGTATGCAAGCATCAAACAAAGTTCCCAAGTTAAAGCAGCCTTTCAGGTGAAACAAAGGCTGTGCGTCTTGGGTCAGCGGGTCAGGATCATCCATTAATTAGAGTCTTTGGCCTCAAAAGCAATGTGTAAACACACATGGTCACATGGAAGCGGTGGCTTAACAGATGAGTAAAAAAGGACATTCTTTTGCCATACGGCTCTGAATAAATTCCTTGGGTACACATAGGGGTTAGCTAAGAATGCCATGCACAGGACCAGAGCAGAGAGTCAAAGAGGAAACCAGTGTAATCTGCTTATCAGTGACCACACCCCCCCCCCTTTCTATTTTTTTCTATCTATCTATCTATCTATCTATCTATCTACTTCAGTCTTTTTCAAATTCAAACAAGTGTTATTGGGATGACAGTGTAACAGTGTTGCCAAAGCAATACAACAAAATGCAAAACCTATGCAAAAATAATTTACATAGATCAGTGTAAATTATTGATCAAATAAAACAATATAAACTTTCATATGTATTGATACATACTTCATTTAAACATTTAATTTATTATAACTATTCTGTAATACAGTACGTTCCAATTGTATTGGTACTTTCTCTTTCAGGAGAAAGACAAGAGTACAGTGTATTTGAGAGAGATTGGGCTGTGTGTTTGAAAAAGACTGGAGGTTGGCGTCCAGATCACAGGAGGGTGTTGAAATCAGGGGTGTGCCTCTGAAAGGCCTGCTTCTCGGTTTCTCTGGGGCCCGCCCTCCCTGCCTGCCTGCCTGCCCAGACCCCATATGTTGCAGCTGTTAGGGGACGTGACCTCTCTCTCTCTCTCTCTCTCTCTCTCTCTCTCTCTCTCTCTCTCTCTCTCTCTCTCTCTCTCTCTCTCAGTGTGTGTCTGTGGAGTCTCTTAGAGTTAGCAAATACAACAAACATATGCCCACACAAGCATACACACACACTCTTTTCTATCTTTTTTCTCTCTCTGTGTCTCTTTCTCTCTCGCACACACACACACATACACACACACACACACACACACACACACACACACATACTCATTCATACAATTTTATCTCCACATGCCTGGCTTCCCACAACACACTCAACCCTCCCATACCACTAGCCCTTAGGAGCAGTTATCTCCCACAATGCATACCGCCCACTGCGAGATACTGTACACCTCAGAAGGCTGACACCCAGCAGACAGACAGACAGACAGGCACTGACACATACACACACAGAAGAACAGCAACACACACACACACACACACACACACACACACACAAACACACACACACACACACACACACAGAGGTCCAATTATTTTGTGGTTCCAACATATTCTTGTACATGAGTCATGACCTGATTGACCACTATGTTGGTCACATATGTACTTACACGCAAATTCATAGATAGATAGATAGATAGATAGATGCTTTACTCATCCCGAGGGGAATTTTAGTGTGCTTTAGTGTGTAGTTCAATTTAGTTCATGTGCATTTGGTCAAAATGCCACTTAATAGATTCCTCTGTTGGTAGGCCTAAGCATGGGGACCACTGGTAGGCTAATTATGAAGACCTTTTGGAGTTTGATAACCAAAACTACTGATATGATATGATACTCTCTGGGTCTAAGAATAGGCTATGTTTTAGATTTTTCTGAGATGTGTGTGATGAGGTGGAACACTAGAGCAACAAGAGCATAAATGTAGAAATGCATAGGGCCTAAGTAAATAGAAAAAAATTTACAAAATGGCCCAGGCCCACAAATGTTTTTGTGAAACGTACATGTTGAATGAATGAATGAATGAATTAATGAATGAATGAATTAATTAATTATTTGATTTCAAAAACCTGCTATCTATTTATCTTTCAGGGATTTATGAAAATGCAGTGTAACGTGTCGTAATTAGTAAACGAATCGACTCATACAGTAGCCTATTGCTGGATTGATAGTAGGCCTACTTCATCCAATAAACGTAGTATGGACGCTGTCAACTACCAATCAAAACGTTCTCTCACAGACACCCCCACCCACTTTGGATTAATTATCCCGTACAGATGGTTCATCATTCAGCAGTTGGATGAGTAGCGTTTCATACGGAGGAGAGGAACTCAGATAACACGCAGTGTAGATAGCTAAACAATAGGAACTGTTTTCCAAAAAATAAACAAATAAGGTATAGCTCGTATTTTATTTGTTAGTGACGTTGTGTACAGTTCGCAAATTAATTTAGTCGACCTCTAGAAAGCTCGAAAGGAGTTATGAAAAACAACTGCTAACTTCTCGAGTAGCAACTCCAGTGCACGTATTATAACGTTAGCTAACGTAGTGCTCCAAAGTAAGCACTAAATTGACCTAAAAAGGCAAACGACTGAAATGAGCTCGTCAGTAGACTTTGTGTAACAGTTAAAGTTTAGCCGTGTCTGTAAAAGTTACCGTCTGCCCTGCAAACTTAACTTGTTAGTTTGTTAGCGAGAGAGCAGCGATTTGCTCCGGTTGTTGGTCCATGCGTGAGAGGGAGGGATGTGTAGCCGCGGCGGAGTTGGGGTCGCCCGGGGCAGCTCTGGTATGCAGCCGATGAAGGCGACTGTCCCTTTCCAGCTTAACAACAACAGTATTAGCAAACCCCAGCCGGCTCTGAGAGATGCCAAACCAGGTAAAGTAAAAGTTTGCACATGCACATTGACCAATGTTGCAACCTCTTCTTTAGCTCTTCTCTAAACAGAGGTCATTGTGCCCCGCACTATGGACTTAGCCATCTGCTTATAATGTTAAATTAGCCTACATTCAGCTCATTTTCCTCTTAACTTAAATCAATATTTCTGTGAGATTGGTCATTGAAAGCATAGGTCATCAAACGTGAGATGCTATACATGCAATATGTTTTTTTCTTGCAATTGTTGGATTTCCAAATGAGTTGTTTGCATGAATGATCATTTTTAATATTGCATCGTTATGACCCACATGTTGCCCGCCGTTTTAGCAGGATCAGCTAAGTGACCCCTTAAATCTACAGACAAAAGTTCAATGTCATTGTGCTATCTTTTTCATCCCGTTGCACCAATGCTTGTTTTGTATGTAACTACAGTGTTAATTTTCTGTATTAACAATAATGTATTGATGGGAAATGATGTTCCTTTTAAAGAGACTCCACGAAAGGTCTTGCAATAAAATTAAAGCCTCGCCATTTCAGTGTAGCTCAGGATGGACTGAGTAACGTTATTGCAGCTTGGAAAATAGTTAGCGCGGTTGTGGATTCATAGTGGGCAGAAACCGCAATGGAAAATGTGTCTAGTATTGTCTCAACATACATAATTTCTTTTTTGGAACGGATTTTGTGCAATAATGTGCAGGTGTATGCCAAAATAGGTTGTAGTTTATCCTTGCAGTCAAGTTAGTTAGTAGATGCATGACTGACATGATTTATTGCACTATCCTAAGTCCACCTATGCACCTTTGTCAATTCTCTGCAGTGTCTGAGAAACAGTTGTGGTGCTCACTAACTGGACAGAATCCACACAGCCATTCACTGGACGCCATTGTGGGCCCATATCTACATGGACACTGGCCCAGGGAAGGATCACACTACAAGAAGGACAAGTCCACTCAGGTAAGGGAGCCATAACAAGTTCAGTATACCACTTTATGCAAACATCTGCAACATTCCAGCAGAACCACAGGCTGTACCTTTAACTCCCAATGCTCATTTTTCACTCTGGGGTTCAGGCCAGACTCAAGGCCTTTGGGAATCAGGTAGCTGGAGCTGAAAGTCAATCATTTAATGATTTGCATGTCCTCACTCTCTGTTCTACTAAACGTGTTTGAGTCACTGGTCCAGAGTGGTTTGCTCATTTGAAATGCAAAACAAGCTTGCCATTGCAACTGTATGTGACGACTTCTCGCTTTCCTGAAAGGCACTACTGTGTCCACTGGACTGGGTATGCATTTGCAAAACTCAAGACTCAAGCTGTACTTCAATGGGCGTTCTGCAAGCTGGGCTGTGCCTGTGCACGGATGTGTGCTCAAGTTTACCAGGTTGCATGAGTGTGTTTTTTTTCCTTTTAGTATAGGGTGGTTTTGACACAGGAACCGTGTGATGGGTGTAAGAAGAGGGAGAACCAACTGAGTTGAGGAAAGAGGAAAAAGCAAAGGAGAGATACAGGGGAAAACAGATGAGTGGAGCACAAGGAGCACATTACAGCCATCATTTTAAAAAGGGCTTAACCTCACCCTAGTCAGCTGAAACGGCAGTTTTTTTGCTCACTTTACCCAGGGTGTGGGTAGGCTACATCCTTCAAGAAAAAAACAAAAACCTGCCCTCCCCACCCTCTGATGTTTTCACTTTGAATCCTCTAACATTTTCAAACCTAACTCTATGCTTTGCTACTTTCATGTGACATTACATTACACAATATCTCCTTGGCATTCAGACACAAACTCAGCCTTTATGTTCGTCTTCTGATTAGTCTAGTCTGCAGGATGATGGATGAGCTGTCTGTTTGGTTTGCTCAGTTGGTATGGTCTGTCAAGTGACTGGCTGAAAGTCTTTTTTTGCTCAGAAAGGTTCCTGTCCGAAAATGAAATGACCAGAAAAAGACTTGGTGATAATAGCTGTTCAGATTCTCTATATGGTTAGGAAAGGTGTTTCCAACGCTTCCTTTCAAATCTTCTTTTAGATATAGCACACTGGAGTATTCTTTACAAAAGGAAAAGTGAATGTAACGCGTACAATTCCCTCTGCCAGGTAGCAACAATCGATCAACATGAAGGTCAATGATACCCACCTTCCTATAATTACGGCACCATGTGTACATGGAGTTGGATTTTCTTTACTTAGATGTTATCTATGCCTAAGTCTTAAAGAAAGCTTCTTGTCCTCTTTCCTTGACCCCACAATGTTTTCCATCAAGGTCAAGGGAAAGTGGATAGGTAAATGAGATGGGATAGACATTCCCAATGCAGCCTCTGTCTGTTTCTCCGGTCAGTGATGAGGATGTTGTTTACATGATTTGTGTACATTTTGATTACTATGGTCTGTGATGATCGGTGTGACCCTCATGGTTCTAGTTCTACTCCTCACTCTAGACTCCAGCCTCGTGGGCGGACAACCAGCAGAGCAGTCCAGGGGGAGGCAGCCATAAGCGCTCGGCATCATGGGGCAGTGCAGCACACAAAGAGGTGACCTTTGAATTGTTACCTTTGACCCTCTTCTGAGGCGGAAATATGTGTAAATTGTCTGTGGTTTTGTCAGGACCACAAGGCCAATGCATTGCATCAGCATGTATTAATACAGAAATGTATCAAAGATTTTAAGGGAATCTAATCTAATCTAAGAGAAGCAAAAGAGAATGGATGTTTGTAGCCATAATCTGCATGTCGTTCTGATATTCTTTCGTTCTTCACCCTTAATTTAGCTTTTCATGCTCTGTGCCTGTGCACCCTCCCCTCTTGATGTCTTACTGAATATCTTTGCTGTCCTCTGTTCTACAGGGGTTCAGGCAGCGCCAGCAGCAGCAGTGTGCTGTGGTCCTGGGGGGAAGTCTGGACAGGAGAAGGATCCACGCGGTCACTCAGGCTGGCTCCAGTTCCCCACCCTGGATCACCCAGGTACCCAACACTATTCTAAATACAGTGCACCCTAGCACAGTGCTGCATTCCACAGTGAGTGTAACCTAGTTCAGTGTGAATGCCAGAGAATGCCTCGGCTGACATGTCCGTGCCGTATGCTCATTCAGTTGAGCGGATCGGTGTCTCCAAGGTACACTTCTTTTGCTGTTGGGGATCAGTATCAGTGGCACACCTGTAGCACATCTGTCTCAGTAGCACAAGCGGTGTCATCAGTCCCGGTCATGTAAATCTGTAAATCCACGGCGAAAAACGGTTCATTTGTATAACCTTTCATAACTGTTTTTTTCTCAGTTTCTACAGTTTTTTTCGATAGGTTTAATGCTTCTGGCAACTCTGACATGTTTTTAAAGCAGTTTACTCACAGGCCTAAACAGAAGTACTCTGGCTAAAAGTATGTGACTTCTTCAGCTGGTTCTGTGCGGTCTCAGAGATGAGGCTGTTCACCTGTTTCTATTCTCTCTGGACACACACATTTCCACACACACACACACACACGTGGATGGCTATGAAGTGTAGGGGGAAAGATCACATGCTAGCGTATGTACACTCATACACATACACGAGAGGAAGTGAAGAGAGTTGCAGAGTGAAGCAACAGGAAGAGTGGCAAAGCTTCTCCTTTTTCAGATACCAGTTTCTGTCAGCTGTGTGGCAAAAAAACACCCACCCACACCCTACACATAGATTTGTACAGTATTTATTTCTGTATCTAGCCTATATGGATTTTATAAATACTGACCTAAAGGAAATTAACTCAGTATGAGTCTTGAATACTCAATTCTCATCTAGATGTTTGTACACTGTCTGGCTAGTCTGTGTCTTCACTTTGGTCAAGTTTTTTTTATTTTTTTTATTACGAACACACTTTTGGTCATGGTGTACACACTAAGTTCACTCTTACACAAGGAAAGCCAGATGCGCCCCACAGATGTAAAATGGGGATGGGGAAGTTCCCTATGTTTCCCTGTGGAGGTTAGGCTCAGCTATTCTGCTACTATGAAGGAGTGTTTGTATCTGTTGGTTGTAGCTAGTGGGTATTTGAGGTGAGAGCCAGATGGGAAGGCCTGGAATTCAGGCTGCAGGGGATGAGTACCATGTGTCCCATCTCCTGCCAAGCAGACGGTGAACCTGTGAAGTCTCATTTTTTGCATGTTGGTTAACAAACATGCATGCATCCACATACACACATAGAACACTAGTACACATCAGTATTTTGAGGAAAGTGAGTGTATGCGTCTTTGGAACCCTTTTAATGTTACGTTATGTTACATTTAGTTGGGTGTGTGTGTGTGTGTGTGTGTGTGTGTGTTTCACTTGTGCTTCATATGATTACTGGCTCACATGAATGGGTATGAGGTATGATGATTGTAGTGTAATATGTACATAACTGTGTGTGTGTGTGTGTGTGTGTTCAGAGCCAGCCTCTTCCCATCCCTCTGAATGGAGTCCACACTCGTCTCAGACACAGTGAGGAGAAACTGGACCAGGAGCTGGAGACCATCTTTAAACAGCACTCACTATTACAAGATGTAAGAACACACACATAGAAACAGACACAAACTACAGCAACTCCCAGATGTAAGACAGCTCGCTCTCTCACACACACACACACACACCATCTCTCTCTCTCACCACTTACTACTGCAGCTCTCAGACCTAACGGTACCGTAAGCGTTTCTAAGCGATTTCTCACGATCCACTAGTTCTCTATTCCGTGAGTACGCTGTGAAAACAACCCTAGTCTTTGTGCACAGCCCTGGCTCTGTGAACGGGAAGCAAAGCGGAAAGTGGAGCAAGTCTGTCTTACCAAACTATAACATGAGTATTCCAGCCAATCACTGAAAGGGGAGAGCGGGAGATTGGTGGAAGGAATGGGGAGTTTGGTGAGGGGGCTGTTTTGTTTGGTGTTTGGGTTTAAATATCAACAAACATGATGTCATCCAGAATCTCTTAGGGTATCTTTAATAGGACATACACACACACTTCTGCAGCTCCTGGATGTAAGAGCACACAGACACACTAAATGCGTTCTGATGTAAAACATCCCCACATTTTATTTTTTTCATTTTGAAAAGGAGATCTGTGAGGCAATATCTGGTTAATTTTTTTAGTTGCTATGTAAACCTCACTCTTCGTTTTGTCTGATTTTCTGTGTGTGTGTGTAGTTCCTGGTCCCTAATGGACGCAGAGGTCCAGTACCCCCATACTGCAACTGCTGCGGCGAGCATCAGACTTGCCTCTCCTCCCCCTCTCCTTCCTCTTCTCCCGCCACGTCCATACTCTCCTCCTCGTCTTCCTCCTCCTCCTCTCCTGATCTGTCTTTGGCCTCATCTCCTGTGACCTGCACCCTGGATCCTGTCAGAGGTGAGGCCATCCACCAGCACCTATACACGGGTCAATATTTTGAGCAATCTTGCAGGACGTTGTTGCCAAGCAATGTTGAGAACACTTAGAATCGACCGTATGATTGCCCACCAACATGGCTCAACAAGTTGCCCCATACCTCAAGTCAAAGTTACATTTATTTTTATAAATTAACATTTTAAATATGTATAAAAACAACAGAAGTACCAAAATGCTTTCCAGCGTAGCTAAGGACAAAACTATTTGGGTCATAGAAAAATAAAAAGAGCAGAACTAGTGTAAACTAGTGTTTAGTGGTCAGGTTTTTCCACTGGGGTAGCCTATACAATGTTGTGATGTGTGCATGCGAGTGTGTGCACATGCCCTACTGTACAGGCATTTCACTTGTTTAAACCATAGATTGGGCAGATTTTGAAGAAAACATGTCATTGAAACCCACATTGGCTAAACTCTAAGCTGTTAACCTCTTTTTTTTTATTTATTTTTTTAACTTTCTTTTTTTGGACTTTGTGTATATCAACATTTCATATAGAATGTTTTCTAATATTGAAAAAAAAAAGCTTTTGCACTTTTGTGATGCTAGTGTTTAGTGGTCAGGTTTTTCCACTGGGGTAGCCTATACAATGTTGTGATGTGTGCATGCGAGTGTGTGCACATGCCCTACTGTACAGGCATTTCACTTGTTTAAACCATAGATTGGGCAGATTTTGTGTATATCAACATTTCATATAGAATGTTTTCTAATATTGAAAAAAAAAAGCTTTTGCACTTTTGTGATGCTTTCCTCTTCCTCTCTTTCCTTTCCACCCCCAGAGGTGTGTGGGGAGGATGGGCTCTCTGCTCTCCCCCTGAGTCTGGACGACAGGGACGCCTCTGCCCCCACTGGGGTCACTCTATGTGGGAACGACCAGGATGACTCTGCCCCCTCTTTAGGCCTGGTGGTTGGGGTAGACGGGGACTCCTCTGCCCCCTGTCTTGGTCCTGTGTGTGCGGAGGATGGGCCCTTGGCCATATTCTCCTCCTCCCCCCGTCCCAACAAGAGTGTGTGTTTCCAGAGGGAGCCACCCGAGGGTTGTGAGAAGGTCCCGGTGTGTGAGGAAGTCATGTGAGTGTGTACACACACACACACGCACGCGCGCACACACACACACACACACACACACACACACACACACACACCCTTGCATGAAGGTATGTGTTGCATACACAGAGCTACACAAAGACACATATGCATGTAAACCTAACCATGCCTAAACAACCTCAACACCCCAAGCGATTTCCTAACTGCCTTAACTATTTTTTTTTATTTCTTTACTTCTAAAACAACAATTTCATACACAGATAAAGGCCATCTGATGTGGCAAAAGCCCAAACTGTATGCACCACATCTTAAGTTTAGCAAGCAGGAAGGTTAAGAACATCAGCTAAATGATGACTAATGCCATGAGAAATGTAATCATGTCTGTGGTGTGTTCCCAAACTCTATATTGAAATGGCAGTCTCCATCTATTGGACAGAGAAGGTATTGCATAATACCCAATAGAGTACTAAAGTGAAAACGTCACGTTGTCCTGGCAACCAGATTTTCTGTTCTAAACAACCAAACCAAAGATGGCATTTTCCATAGCTGTGTTCTTTCTTTTAAAACAAGAATAAATCAATTTCATCACTAGATCGAAACATGTCGAGGCTTTTAAATGTTTTTCTGGGGTATTAAAGGGAAAAATTTGTACTAGTATGAAAGATAAAGTTTGTAACGTAACGGTAAATTTGCCTAATCTGTTCTGATTACATAACGTTATTACTGTCATCTGGGGTGGCTTCGGACACTTTTTAATTTTTTTTTGGAATTTATTTACACACTTGAGAAAAAATCGGCAAGTAGGCTATGAGACTCTGACTGATGATTGCATTCAGAAAGCATTGCACCATGTCGACAGCGGTTAACACCACGTTAGTTTCAATCAATTTTCAATAATTGCTTCAATCATCGGAGAGGCAAACTGCTTATCAATTTGCATAAAAACCTTTCCTTTTCTATAAAGTACTCTATTCCATTGCCTGTGTTTTCGAAAATGTTAGATGGGATTGTTTCACATGTCCAATATTGTGTACATTTCTTATGTGTAATATCAGTATTATGTCTCTTTGGGTTTGTCTCAAGATTTTTACCTTAATATAACCTCTTCGAAGCCAATTTGGTAATTGAACTTGTAATAGGGGAATCGTTCTCCTAGCATAGCCATACAGCATAGCCATACAGCATAGCCATAGCAGGTCGCTACCGAGAGAACCAGCAATGCAACTTTAAGAATTGCCGACCTGAAGACATCTCGTACGAATCGTAAAACAGTAGATATAGATAGTATATTGTCAGTAGATAGTAGATATAGATAGTATATTGTCAGTAGATAGTAGATATAGATAGTATATTGTCAGTAGATAGTAGATATAGATAGTATATTGTCAGTAGATATAGATAGTAGATTGTCAGTAGATGTAGCTCTTTGGAGAAGTTTTTGCCTTTTGTTCTTTGCCTCCAGAACAAGTATTTCCATTGTGTACAGGGGGAACAAGCCATGAGAAGTAGGCTATTTACAACGGCAAAGTAAAATATAAATATATCTTGGGTTGAGCTCTAGAGTTGCCAAAAATACCTGAAACTGCATAGTATACTTTTAACATTGGGTACATGTCTCCATCATCTCCATTATCTGTACATGCTTTTTTTATTATTATTTAATTTCATTTAATTACATCTAATTGGTTTTAATTGTATTGTCCATTTTTTTTGTTTGTCCTGTAGGTTCTCAGTCAAGTCCCAATCCCGTGCACTTCCCTGTTGCCCTGACCCAGATAAGGTCAACTTCACACCACGGAGAGGCTCCACTTTTTGCCCAGTCAGTCTGCACAAGCCCCTCCCATCCTCCATGGACTTCCTGTTTCACAGCCTATCAGTGTCGCCTATATCTGAGCGGGCGGGACGCACAGGGACAGGAAGGCCCACTCCTGACTCTGCTGCCACTACCAAGAGAGCGAGATGCCAGGAGCAAGACTGCGATGGGTAGCGTAGCTCTGGCGTATGTGTGTGTGTGTTTGTGTGTGTGAGGGGGGGGTGCTATTAATTCATGATGAAAGGAGAAACCTGATCCCTGTCCTTCGTTGAAACTCTTGTGGGTTTTCTTTCTTTTTGTTAGTCCTCTTGGATCCTAGAGCTGTTCACTGATGTGAGATGAGTGAGTGTCTGCCAGCCTGTATTTTGACATCTGCCCAAAGAAATGACGTGTTAAGATGGGTGTGAGTCTTACAAAGGAAATGCTATGCAGCATATATTACTATCTCCATAGAGACCATTTTCCTGCCAAAGTGTTAACAGTACCAAAACTATAATAAATATGTTTTAAAGATCACAATCATAGAAAATCGACCAAATTTCATTGAGGATATTTAAGCATTCCATGTTGTGAGGCATTCCTTTGTCAGAGAAGGAGAGACGATGCTTTAAGACGGGTCTCCAAGCGTTTGAGGTTCAAATGAGGGTGGAGAATGATGATTGCAGCATTACCTTAACACAAAAAAAAGACACGGTGTTCAACATGGTCAACACCATATTTTAACCAATGACCACTGGGTTTGTGACTGCAACCCTGACTTATCCACTTGTCAGACCCACCTCACCCCCCCAGCTGTTTTCGGAGAGCTTGAAGATGTTAGAGCTTTAAGATGCTGGTTCTCAACAGTTGGCAGACCAGCCATGTGTTGAAAGGGTATGATGATGATTGCATTTTGCTGCAAAAAAATGTATGCTTTTGCTATAATGGCGCAAGAGACCTCACTTTTGAGTAATGTGCAAAGTTTTTTTTAAACTAATATCTTGGTTTAAGACCATATCATATTACAATCTTCCTTATTTAAATATGGTATTTATTGATTTTGAAAGGGATGTTGACAACCTTTCCTATACATGCCAGTAGTATACCTCGCTGGGTAGTCTTTGATTTCATGTTTGGACATGCAATGCATTTCTGATTGTTTTGTTCTACAAAGATTAGAGTTGAGCGTTTTTGTTTTCTTTCCTCTACAGGGTAGATAGATGTCTGTGAGATGTTTTGCACTTTTTAGTTGGTAATGTGTTGTGTTCAAACCTGTACTCTACTTGAATTTACTTTTTTTTGTTGTTGTTAAATCTGAAAAACAAAGAAAAAAACTTAGACAGGAGATTGTTGTACTGTCTGCATAAGCTATGATCCTAGTACGCTGTGTTAAAATGAATGGAATGCGCCAATGTCACATGCACTTAGGGTTTTCTTTCTTTACTTTTTGGTACTATTGTTTTTTAAATGTTCTCCAAACTGGTCTGATGACACTTATGATTTAAGGAATATTCACATGGATGGATTCGTTGATACTGCTTCCATTGTTGTAAAAATATGTTTTGTTTCGTTTTGAACAAGATAAAGACCTTTTTAGGAATCTGTTCAATGTTATTTTTTTCATTGCATGTTTTCAAGACATTGTCATTTAGGCCATCTCACACACCCGCTTTTGACGATGAATGTCGGTGATTTAGTCATGACTATGTTGACAGGAATGAACTTCAACGTCATTTTAGCGCCCATCAGTAATCTAATGTAGGTACTGAACTGTAGTATGACTATCATCTTTCTGTCGTTCGTTATCATTGGTTGTGGTCAGTGATGTAGGCGGGATTATACTGGTATCGCTGCGCGCGTACTCATTTCCCGTTCTCAGACTAGGAGCACACCCGCGCAGGACGCTCATCTCCAGCGGAGCGCTAATTAATTCTCTTAAACCAATACTCTAACATTAAGTTGTGAACGGATTACCTTAGTTGCAAAAATGCTCTCAACGGTTATGAAACAACTTAAATCCCACCCGGCGGTAAGTAAGCAAGCCACTCGAATAAGAGGTTCTTAGATGGTTGGATGTCATCTCTTATAATGACATTGAGACGTGCCGGTATTGTATAGAATTTCCCTCTAGCGAGCGTCTAGTGGATTGGTCGCATCTCCTTCAACGTCAAAGTGGTGTATATGTGTAGATACAGGACTTATTTAATAATTTTATCTAGAATATTTTTGGTTCCTAATTGATCCTTGTATATATCCCGATGCGTCTTACTATAAAGAAAATGTAAATATGTATGTACATAATGACAGTTTAGGCCTGATGCAAGGTTTTTGACCTTGACATCCAAAATTGGATGTTGCCTATATCCTTAGTAGCCTATTAATGAAGCTGTATGTCCTGTTCGAAATGGTAGGCTATACCATTAGTGCAATTGTTTGGTATTATTTTTTTAAACGTTTCTGATCTACACTCCACGTTTAGGCAGTTCGAGGCCCGTTGTGATGGTAGATCACAATCAGTTATCGAAAATGAGATGAATTGGATAGCTCCAGTTACTGATTAAATTGCCTGATAAGGGCGATCACATTTTCTCTATGTATACCTAATGTTACCATCATTATTATATCCTGCCTATAGCCTTCACAACATATATCATAGGTTACTTTCACTTGTTCGTGGAACCGGCAACAATGTTTCTATAAGTCGAGCTGAAAATGGACTGGTGGTGAAACGGTAGACCTATTTTAATTTCTGGTTTTCAACTGAGTCGTGGTCTAATATTTATTGGCTTTCATGAAATGCTACATTAAATAACACAACTGAATTCTGTTCACATATGGGCGTCGTGTACGAGCATATCGCTTAGCTGCCATCCTTATAGGTCATATATGCACGTCGCCATACCATGACGCTTACAGTACATAAGGCAAGACTAATCTAACACGCTGCACCATTCACCGTCCACTCATGGCATGCAACTTGTATGCTACATGGTTAACTATAACAATATGGGATAGAAACGTAGGCTACGCGTGGTCCAAGGGCGACGAAGAGTAAATTAGGCCATTCTTTTCGAAATAGTCTGTGTGATATGTCATTTTTCAGATCGGTCTATATCACAGGCTACCATATAGCAGAGTAGACTAATGCAAACACACGCCACCTGTCATAATATGACGGTCACCAGAGGCTGTGGTATAAATAATTTAAGTCCTGATTAGGGAAATAGTAAAGCAAACAAGGTGATTGAATGGTCCAGGTAAATAATTCTAGAACAGTAGAATTCTTTTTTCCTATCAGTGGAATGTCAGATCTATTAGTCCACCCTGACGCAAAAGGCGGTCACTGCGCAGAACATTGTACTTTGATTGTTTTGAGCTGGAGCCTCCGCTCATTCACCTAACACAGCCATGGATTTGGGCTTGATACTGAAATGGTGTCCAGGCACTTGCTGTTCACATAGACTTATTTGGAATGACTCCAACATCATTTACGCATATGTTGGAGTGGGTAGGCTACATGTACGGTTCAGATTTGACTGACTTGTGGCACGTGAGTTTAGGAGGCAGGTTTGTGCGGGAGGGGTCGTTCCCTCAAATGTTCTTCTCTCGCTCCCTCCTCAGTTGATCCCTCTCTTCGTTTTCATTGGCGGAGGAGCCGCCATGTCCATGATGTACCTAGGTCGCCTGGCATTGAAGAACCCCGAGTGCTCGTAAGCAGAACCACACACACTAGGCTACTCCAAATTTGATATGGATGTGCTTGTTTCTGTCTAAAAGATCTGTATAGCTTTGGTCTACTGTACTGGTAGTGTTGGCTGAGTGTTGTCTGATATTTGCACCACAGGTGGGACCGTACGAACAATCCAGAGCCCTGGAACAAAGTGGAGCCGAACCACCAGTACAAAGTAAATATCAGTGCACCTGTCATGTCTGTTAGTAAGAGTTTGGAATTCTAAAAAAAAGTGTATTATGGCAGTACATCACCAGTGTCTGTTCGTTTTGGTGGAATGGAGGTGTTTGTAATGCACTTACATCTACTGTTATTCATTTGGATGATAAATACTACACATGCACAGTAACATGCATATCAAGCAACAACAGGCTCTGAAGCAAGGCTTTGAATGGGAAACACAATCAGAATACTGCAAAATTATTTGTGGTATTTCATAGGCTTAATTATTTAAAACTGTGATACTCAAAGTTAAGCTAACAGATCAGATTCAAATAGGTTGAATGCAGCCTCATTATAACACGATATCTTACATAGCACCAACAGACAAGAGGGCACTTGAAATCATGGTATGGAAGGCTGTGTTAGCAAATAGGATTAGAGTAAGATCACAGTTGTTGGAGATGAGGTGATTATCTTGGTAGAGATGTTCAGTAATACCCCTAAGCTTACCATGGATGCTGAATCTGTGTGTTCACAGATGTTCACAGTGAACATGGACTACTCCAAGCTGAAGAAGGACAGGCCTGACTTCTAAACGCTAGAGGGCTGGAGTCTCTAACAGCACCCCCTACTGCACAGGAGCCTGATGCTTTTTTTCATCACAGACATGCTGAAATCATACCACTGGTCGATATCATTTCTGGGAGAAGAGGACGATCACAGCCATTTTGCCTTGGAGGTCACGGTCAACACACACACACACACACACACACACACACACACACACACACACACATGCATTCAGTCAATAGTCTACACACACACACACAGACACACACACACATACTCATGCATTATCATCAGATACCAATCGCCACCTATGTTTATCCATTCTCCTCTCTCTGGTTGTCTTTCCCAGTCAAATGAAATCAGACAGCCTCCTACATGTTATAATCGGAAAAGCTCTTTGTGTGCTTTTGATTGATTGTGACTTTTATTTAATTTTAACATTATTAATGTAAATTGTGTTTTGCAAATAAATGCACATTAAGAATATATGTAAAGAAAAGTATTTTAATCATCCCTGGTTTCGTGTGAGTGACTGGGGCTTTGGGTTTGTATCTGGTCAGCATTGCCATGTCATGACAGTCATCATTACATTAAGCAGACACTTCTTGACCAAAGTGACTTACATATGTCAGCTATATTACAAGGGATCACATTGTCCCCGGAGCAACTTGGGGTTAAGTGCCTTGCTCAACGGTGGAAGCTGGGATTTGAACCGACAACTTTCAGGCTACTGCACGCTAGCCCAGCTCCTTAACCACTACACTACCACCACCTACGAGGTGGTCATCATGGTGGTCAAATAGGATTAAGGGGCTATGCACAGTTCTGTGAGACATATTTCGACAGAAAAATAGAGAAAAGGGACAAACGGTATATTTTACGATAATTTAATTCCCTGATTTCCATAGTAGGCTTTACTTTTTAAAGTACAGTATCTTAATAGTTTGTTTTTGTTCTCAATCCTCACCGGAGTGATTTACCTTGCTTTAAATCAGGCACTAATAAGATCGCCTCTTAAGCTGTTAAAAGTCTTGTGACACCTTGTTCACCCAGCAACTGAGTGACATCATAATCTAACAGCAAAAGATCCCGAGGGGATTGTTTCCATGTTTGTTTTCATTAATACATTTTAATAGATCTGCAGATAATAAAGGGATTTCATAACAGTACAGTCCTGTATATAAACACATGCAAACATAAAAAAGTAAAGGTATAACAAATAAAAGTCATCAGCCACATCACTGCAGTACAGAAGTGAAGAGTTAAATAGTTTTAAGGCCCTTAAAATGACCCTCAGGAACACATTTGGGAAGATTAGCCTACCACTGGGTCAAACTGGGATTTTGTCCACTACCAGCTCCTTCATCTTGTTAACGGTTAGCTCCAGATGATGATTCGGGCTGCACGACTCAACAAACGTATCTCTCGGATCTCTGTATTCTGTTTCACGGTGCTCCCTGCTGTCAAGATGGAAGTGAGCTTAGTGGAGCAGGTACAGTATATGATGACATCTTCCACTCTGCAGGCTTGTGCAAAATTCCAGAATTGAATTTAAAATGGCTCTTAAATTCCAATTCAATTCTTGAATTTCACTTGCATTTCAATTGAGGTAGCAAACAGGAAGCAGAATTGCAATTTAAATTGTGCACAACCCTGCCACTCTGATGTTTTCCAGATTAGCAAACTGGTCTTCTGGTGTGAGAGGATTAACCTCTCCAGGGTCCTCATCACGTGTGATGTTAACGGTACTGGCTCGTAGTCAGTGAAGACCTCGGGGTGCCCCTTCTTAGGCACAGGGTCCAGGCATGATGTCTGCCACTCAAACTAGGCAAAGCAGCAGGCCCTGAGCGAGTGCGGAGGTGCTCAAGGGTTGTGCTGCACAGCTCTGTGGAATCTTTAAACACATCCTTAATCTGAGCGTGTGGCTAGGAAGGGTTCCGTCTCCAGTCTAGTTGCCTTTTCACCCAGTCAGCTGTGATATTTGGAAGGAGTCACTGTGGTGGTGGAGGAACAGTTACAGGTTTAGGGACCAGAGAACGGCTGTAGAAGCGCTGGGTGGTGATTTGGGAGGTCTGACCAGAGGAGGAGCAAAAGAGTCGCGCAAATCAGTTTAAAAGCAAATTGAACTTGTTAGCCTTGGCCATCTTGTCCTCACTCATACGGCTGGTGGTCTCATTATAGCCAGTGATTATCCTCATCCGTTAGATAACACACATGACACTTTCATTAGGCCTACTATTTTCAGACTAAAAATTTAGCTTTACATACCGAGTAACACATTATAACAACTGGTAGTAAAAGAAATGATAGATAGCCAAGTTTTTCCAAATATTGAAAATGTTTTGTTGGACATTTAACATAATCCTGGTGTAGGTAATTCTCTGTGACCTGTATATCGTCTCAATGTAACTGATGGAGTGTTGATTGAAGACAGTCTGCATCACACCAAACTGTTTATGTGGTGATTTAATTTGCCTACTGATGTTGACATGGTTTAGCCAGCTGCTTGATCTCTGAAGTCTGTGCTCTGGCCTTCCTCTTAATCGTCATCCATTAGAGAGCAGCACAGACATCAGCCAATGACATGCTGGGTAATATTGAAGACTAATTTGATGGGATTGACTGATCTATTTAGCCATATAACACGCTATAATAATACATACTGTGTAAATAAATACCCTTGGTTATCCTATGCATAAAAACTAGTTGTTCAGTCACTCAAATCAAGGCTAAATGAAACCACTAGGGGGAGCCACGGTCATGAAATTACTTCATGCATTTCCTTTGACCGATCTTTGCTTTCACTTTTCTTTCATGAAACTGTAAGTATAACCAGCCTCGCTTACTAAATAAACAGCATAGCCGTCAGATGTGGGTATTTCATTTAAATGCATAGGCATTTTCTAAACATTCTAAGTGAAACGAATTTTCTCTGGACAATGGCCTGGCCTGAAAAAAAGCCTGAAGAGAAACTGGTCGGCTCGGACTGCGTAACGTTCAGGTGGAGGGACAGAGGTGAAAAGGCCTCCATTTCAGAAATACAAATTTGATCTAATAGGCTAGAGGTCACGTTTGGAGGGGGGCGCAAGGGGCAACATTAATGTGACCAAGCGCAAATTAAATCCACCTTCATCAGTCACAATTAACTGGGCATCAAGCCAACCGGACACGCTTGGCTAAAAGATTAGAAAATACTCCCTCCCCCGCCCACACACACTCACACACATACACACACACACACACTTTCTTTCATTAGCCTCAAATATTATTCATTGCAGTTTTTCCCCTTGCTGCTTAATCAAGTGTTTATTAGCCTAGTCAACATGCATGCAATTTTCCCCAACACAGAATAGCCTATTAAACCACATCAATCAGCAGATGTAAAAGTATATTGCTTGGTGAGAAAAAAAAACGTTTGCCATTATCCCATAGTTTGGGGTTATCAATCAATTAAACGATTCCTCCCCATTGTGAAAAAAGGAGTGGGCTAGGCCTCTACCATACCTGCTGAGGGGGAAAAAAACAGCAAATGCTGATACCAGGTCTTGATGGTCTTTGATTGTTTAGCTCGCTGGTCGAGACACCAGCTGGACATCCTGGTGTGACCCTCTTACCAAGCTGTACCTTAAGTTGGTCTACCATAAAGCTGGTCTAACCATCTCAAGTCATGCAAAATCATACATTGAAACAGCTTGACCATTAGGCTATATCCGTTTTTTCCAGCAAAGATACAGCTCTGTAGGCTGTAGGCATAGTAGCCTAGTTGTGATTGTTTTGAGTTTTGGCCAGGTTGTTGAGTTTGATTCAGTGGAATACACCATGGGGGTCATGGCAGTCATAATTGTGTGATTATTGTGTTCACCCAAAATAGATTCACAATTTCTAATAGATGTAACACTCATGAAAACATATAGTATACTATAGGCCTATTCATTTTTGTCAATGCACTTGAACTCCTACACACTGTACTTTTAAACATCCATGTAGCATTAGCAGGAGTGCCCTAATGAGTGGTGGTGGTGGTGGGGCAGGGCAACATTTACCAAAGAATCATTCAGCTCTGGACTGCCACTGTTAACAAATGGCCGAGTCAGCAATTTCTGACTATCCCAAGTGTTATGGATATTTGGGTACATATAGACCCAGGTGTGCACACCCAGATGGTAGGTGGTAAAGAATCTGGGTAAAACATTTACCTCCTTGAATGATGGCAAATCACCTTGATGGAGCTCATCTGATTGAAGCCACCTTCTTAAGGAATTGGGGTTGTGTTACAAGTTTCAACTTTGCAATAATGGTTTAATCATTCATCATATTCTAATCATTTTTTGTATCATTATCATATCTAGTCCACATTGACCCATGGTTGTCTATAGGCACAAATGTCATTGTGTGCATGATGACACACATTCATGCATGGTAACCAGGGGAAGGGTGTTCCAGGGGACTAACCCTGATTAAACAACCCTCTAAAAAAGGAAGAGTCCTATAGCTCATTCTACTAGCAAAACATATAATTAGCAAACATTACACATTTCCAATAACACTTCCCCAGCTTTGTATCTGCCTTTTGTCTAATGAAGCATTCAGGTCCTTCACACCAAGTTATCACCTTCGTTTCACCTGTGCCAAATCAAAGGTAAGCCATTTTGTAATCCTCGTCATACAGTGTTACATCATAATGCACATAAGCAAACATTATGGCAACCTCCCCTCAGCTTGCTCTGATTTGGGCCAAAGGGTTGAACACTTGAAATCCTCACAGCATATTACAAAACCATAAGTCCTCCTCACAGTGGCAATCACCGAGATTTCTCTTGAAGCAATTACACTGCTTTCCACGGCCAGTACACCCTTCGCCCTCCGCCCGGCTCCTCTCACCCCTTGTGTCGGAGGGTTTTGCCCTGCTGTATTGGGGTTTAAAAGGCACACTGCACACACACACACACACACCACTCTAAGCCTCGCCAAATCCCCATCCCTGTGGAGTCTGGCCGCCATGGCGCTGTCGACTGGGACGCGCTGGCCCCGCCGAGATGATCGCTGCGCTGGAAATCAATAGCTCATACCTGGCTCCGAAATTGAGTTTTTAGGGGAGCAGAGGAATTCCACGTACAAGGGCAGAATATAAAGCCCACAGCTCTCAGCAGAAGACCAGCGATCAATTCAGACACCCCAACCCCACCCCTCTCTCCCATACCCCCCCACCACCTCCCGACTGCCCCCCTTACCAATTACAGCTCCCGGTGCTTCAGTTCCTGGGTTTGGGTCCCGGAGCGTGTGTGTGTGTGTGTGTGTGTGTGTGTGTGTGTGTGTGTATGTGCGCCTCTCGCCACTAGCTTCTTTTTAAGCCATTTTTTGTCATCTTTTTTCCCCTCATCTTTACAAGACTGTCTGTAATTTTGGCCCAGAATTGATTTTTTTTTTGTTTCTTTTTTTTTTGAGTGCAGGGGACATTTTTTCCTCTCCTCTCTTTGTAGTGTAAAGCCAAACAGGACTTTTGATGTCAAATGCACTTTTTTCGTTATCTCTTTCTTTTCTTTCACGGCCTCTTCCGTCTGTTTGTTCTGAGATGGTCTTGTGTTTCTGGATAAGGATGGTCTTTTGATCTGTAGCACGGCTGCAACCATCAAGGGAGCCGTGTTATTGTTTGGCAGCGTTTCAAACGCTTGAGTCTCCTGTCTCTGGCAGTTGCTTGCAGAGGAATATAACTCTATCATGGTTCTAATGCGGAACCGAACGGGCGATTCAAGGACTGGTCCGCCCCTGATCATGCTGTTCCTGAAACAGCAAACTGACAGTGTGTGAGCTTGTCACGCTCTGTCATCTTCAGCTCTCTGTTGCGACTGTGATGGCTATAAATAAGACCAAAAAAACAAGACGCATCAATAGACATCAGCTACTTCACTTCAACATTAAACTTCACTCCTCTTACAATTATTGTATTAATTAATAAAACATGCAAATTGAAAGCAACCTAAAATTAATGTAAGTGCAATCAGTGTATAGAGTTACTGAAAACCTCTGTAGTAATTTGGCAAGGATACCAGGTCTTATGGGGCTGATTTACGGGTTTTCCAAGATGGCGGATGAGAGGTGAGACTTGCCTGAAAGGTCTTTGGTGTCACCCAGCTACTGCTGTCTAGTTGTCTTGTGGAACTGCCAACTCAGCAGTTTTCCAGTTCACACTTGTTTTCGTATATGACTAGAATAGGAGCTATAGCAGAGACCTTGACAATCCAAAGTAAGTCGCTTGCAGAGGAATATAACTCTACCACAGTAGTGTCACCTGAGGTTAACACCTAGAAAAGTCTTCTTCTGTGAAATTCTACACCTTTACATCCGCAGGAAACAAATTTCTCTCAGTAGGCCTACCTGTGAATGTTTTCCAACCCACAACAATGGTGCCAGAAGCTAGTTTTCAGCAAACAAACTGACATCATGCCTCTCATTGGCTCTATATGAGCAACCAGCACACAGCACCGTCCTGCCATCAAAGCCATGGGTGGTAGTGTCTGTTGCTAGCATGTCTGTTAGCAGCAGATCATTTGAGATTTTGGGGAGTGAGGTTTACTCACCACACTGTTTTGTATTATTCCCTGGCAGCCTTTACGTATGGAAATAACTTAATCCCTTTTTTAATCTCATTCTCTCTCTCATTCTCTCTGTCTCTCTCTAGCTCCCTCGCCCCCATCTTCCCCACATAGAAACACACAAACAAACATCTCATCTCTGTTCCCGTGTGTTGCACTAAAAGTTTGTGACAGGGGTATTGAGGAGGAGGGAGGAGAGATCACGTTCCCCCTCTGTTGCCCTGTGAGGCGTATGACACGTCAATTTCCAATTACTGTGCGCTTTGATCCCCCCCCCCCCCCCATCTCCCCACCCCCAACGCCCCACGGTGCCTCACGACAGGAAGCGGTCACCTTGTCAACGCTGTGTCATAGGAAGCCCTCTGGTGGCCATGGTAACAGAACATTGACACATCCTTGTGGGGTGTACGGAGGCTGGAAGAAGAACTACAAACAGTCATGCAGTATACATGCTACTGAATTATTGAGACTCAGGTCTTTGCATGGCTCTCCTCCACCAAATGCAGAGCTGCCCAGCATGGGTATTCTGTTTCTACTGTGCTAATGATAGGTCTAATTGAAGTGATTAAAGGCTTTGATTGCAGCCGATCAGAGGTGGACAAAGTACACAATTCCTTTACACTGCGGGTGTCCCACAGTCGGGACAATTATAGTGCCCCCCACCTCCTACCAACATTCTAAATCAATTGTATGCACCATGTTGCTATGTAGCATAGTGATATTACACACCATTATACACCGTACTTAGTTACTGTCCACCCCTGTAGCCGATGCTGAGATGCATCTGGACTTAATCTCGTCTGAATCTCAATCTACACGAACAGAGGAGAAAAACGAGAGAGGAGACACACACACGCACACACACACACACACACACAGACACACATACACACACACACACACACACACACACACACTCTCTCTCACACACCTAAAAAAGCGAGAGGGACAGCTGCAGAAAGATGAAAACTTGAATTGTCTTTCTCGGGCCGTGTATGAGGTTGGCGATTTAAAAAAAAAAAAAGATGAAAGGCAGAAGAGGAAATAAAAGAATAGTGAGCCGGTATGTGATCGGTGGCGACAGATTAAGAGATTGGTCTCTGTCAGAGAGATATCACCATGTCTCTGGCTCCACTCTTCCACCCTTTCTCCTGCTAGGCCCTCTTTCTCTCTGTCAGGGTTCTCACCCATAGCTATCTCTCTCGCGCATCCTCTTTTAAAGCCTTCTCTCCAGTCCTCGATTGCTGCTGCTACACCCCCCCCTCCCTCCCCCCTTTGTACTCTGTGGTTTCAGGACAACTGAACATCCTTCATTTTCTGGCATCGTTCGTCCTCTGTTTCACTTTGTTCTGCTTGTTTCTTCTTGTTTCTCCACGCCGCCCCTCCACCCCCTCCCCCCACACATCCCCACCCCTCTCTTTCATGCCGTCGTTTTGATTTCCGCTGCTATCTCATCATGTCTCTTATGCTGCATCAAGGTTATGCTTTAAACACCTTACCAACCATCACCCCCCCCCCCCTCCCCGTCACCCTTCCCACCACTTACCCACACACACACACACACACACACACAAACACACACACACATCCCCCTGAAGATGGTGTGTGGCGTGTTTGGAGGAGAGCTGCAAAGAGGCCTGCACATCACAAGGTGTCACAGACTATCACACTGGGATTTTGCGCTCTGCTCTGCTCTGCTGTGTTGTGTTGTGTTGTGTTGTGTCATGCCTTGTTGTGCTGTGCCATGCTGTGCAGTGCCGTGTTGTTTTGTGCTGTGCTGTGCCATGATGCGTTGTGCTGCGCCATGCCATACTGTGCCGTGATGCGTTGTGCCGTGCCATGGCGTGCCGTGCCGTGCCATACTGTGCCGTGCCGCGTTGAGCTGCGCTTTGCTGTGTTGTGTTGTGTTGTGTTGTGTTGTGTTGTGTTGTGTTGTTTTGTGTTGTGTTGTGTTGTGCTGTGCTGTGTTGTGCTCTGCTGTGTTGTGTTGTGTTGTGTTGTGTTATGTTGTGCTGTGCTGTGTTGTGCTCTGTTGTGTTGTGTTGTGTTGTGTTGTGTTGTGTTGTGCTGTGCTGTGTTGTGCTCTGCTGTGTTGTGTTGTGTTGTTTTGTGTTGTGTTGTGTTATGTTGTGCTGTGCTGTGTTGTGTTGTGCTGTGTTGTGTTGTGTTGTGTTGTGATGTGCTGTGTTGTAACTGTGTATGCTGGATCAAAAGAATAGTGCCTATTTTCAAATAGTAGTGCAGCCATTTTTAACCTAACAGGATACTGAAAAGCTCATTCACGTACTGAAGTAGTTTGGACCATTACATACAGTCAATGGTTTGGACTCCTCAACACAACTTTTTTTTAATGGTCTTGCAAAAACATCCATTTATTCCAGACTACAGTTAATTCAGATCTCCACTGCTAGACTGAACACAAAGAAAGGAGTATTACACATATTACTCTTGTTCTAGCTACACTACGCTGTCTCCCCATTTCTTTTAGAGTTGATTCCAAAGTCCTACTGGTTACAAAACATCACAGAGTCTGTATAATTTCATATCCCTGTGGGAGCCCTTAGGTTATCTTATTGGTTTCTTATTCATATGTATTGATCATTAATTTATTTTAACAATGATATTTTTACATAATTTACTCTTTCTTATATGGTATTTTATTGATTGTCTTAATTATTATATCTTTCTTTGTTATATTCCCTTTCTTATATGATCCTTCTGGTTTTACATCTTAGGGCTATGTGTCTTATCTTTTGTGTCCTTGTGTTGAGTGCCAAACTGTTGTCATTATATACTGTAAACTGGCATACTGTGATCAAATGATGTGTCTATTTGATGCTCAAAGTGACTTGCCCAATGTCACAATGTTAGCACCTGGGAATCGATCCCACAACCTTCTGACTACTGATTACTCACTTTTTACCCATAAAGAACATTCTTTCTCATATACACACACATACAGAGAGAGAGAGAGAGAGAGAGAGAGACTGACTTGTGTACATGCAAAATTTGCTCATAAATAATCTTGCTCTGTCTCTCTTTTACACAAACACACACACACACACACACACACACACACACACACACACACACACAGAGAGAGAGAGGGAAAGAGACAGAGAGAGAGAGAGATACAGGACTGGATTTGATGGGCCCATGTCTTATCGGCTGCTCTTCCCCAACCCTGCAAAATGCAATCAGTGGGACACACCATACAGACTGCTGCCAGCGCAATTTATCACCCTACTTCTGCCTCAAATTGAATTTATGGATGAAGAAATAAAGGCTACATTTCAGCTCTCTCTCCCTCTCTTGCTCTCTCTCTCTTCCTCTTCCTCTCTCTCATACACACACACACAAACACACACACACATAGGAGAGAACACAGAAAGAATGTGTGTGTGGTGTGTGTGTGTTGTGTGTGTGTGTGTGTGTGTGTGTGTGTGTGTGTCTGTGTCTGAGAGAGAGAGAGAGAGACAGAGAGAGTGTGTCTGTTTGGTAACTTCTCTATGATAAGACAAGTAATAATTTCCGTGTATGTTGCTTCAGGATATTACATACGAATACATACATCATGTATCCATGTTTGAGAATTATGCAGGGTGTGTGGCTCTGTGTGCGTGTGTGTGTGTGTGTGTTGTATTTGTGTTTATGTTAGTGTTATAGTTTGCGTCTCTCCATATTTATGCTCCATATTTGGTTGCTTATCATTTCCCCACTGTCTGCCTTTCAGTGACCCCTGTGTTTGTGTGTTTGTGTGTTTGTGTGTTTGTTTTACAATGTCCTTTCCTTTCTCTGCTCCCTCATTCTGATTTTATGGGTTTTTATTCTGATCTCTCCTCCTTGTGCTTTGCCTGCATTCATCTCCTGTGTGTGTGTCTGTGTGTGTGTGTGTGTGTGTGTGTGTGTGTGTGTGTGTGTGTGTTTGTGTGTGCATGTGTGTGTGTGTGTGTGTGTGTAGAGAGAGAGAGAGGGAGAGAACAAGCAAGCGAGAGACAGAGAGTTAAATCTGATCTGATCTGATCTCAACTTCAATCCACCCTGTCATTTGGTGTTATCTCCCAATAGCCCACCCTCCCTCCACCCCCACCACCAGCACTATTGTTCCCTGCCCTGCCCTACCCTACCTTGTGCTGGGTTGGGCTGGCCCGGCCTTGCCATGTCATTAAATGGAAAACCGATCGGAGCAGAACGGAACGCCAGAGATGCTATATTACAGACGTGGCCACAATCAAACGCTGAAATGGGAAAAACGTCGGAGGCTTGGCTGGTAGAGAAGAAAGACAATGTGGCGACCTAACCAAACATGAAATGCATATATGCAGCTGTCTCCACACATGCACATACATAGACATGAAGTAGGCTACTCACACAAGCTCTGTATTTCTTTGTATCAATAATAATGTAGAATTCAGCAATTACTCCTGAAGGACATTACCTCTGTTACTATTTCATGAAATTTGTGGTTGTGATATGGTTCATCAAATCTAACCACTCTGAATGAGGAATGAGTTACTGTCTTCCATGCAGTCTTCAAAAAAATACAAAACTAAAGTGTCCGTGTTCACTTCAAGGAGTTCTGGAACACTATTAGTCTGGAGTTCAGCCTTCGGAACAGCATGAAAGGAGACGGA
>NW_027468674.1:28590791-28618291 GCF_046254945.1 Alosa pseudoharengus | reverse complement strand
ATTTCTCCTCTCCATCTCTCTCTCTCGCTCTCTCACTCTTTTTCTCACCCTTTTTTTTCATTTCCTTTCCTTCGCTCTCCTGATGGCAGTCAGGCATAATTTAGAACAGGCTCTGCGCTCTGCCATATGCTGTTTGCCCGTCAGACACAGACGGAGAGGAACGACAACCACAGCTGGCACTGCGCCAATCGCTTCTACAGCTTCCACGGGCACCATGCCCGTCTGCTGGGGGGGGGGGGGGGTCTGAGGGGGGGGGGGGGTCTCTGAGGTGGCTGCATAAGGAAAGCCCTATGAGACATATAGTGAAGCCCATAATTACTTATATCCTGCCATAAAGTTTTAGTCATTATGATTTCTTATTTCACACAAGGAAACTGATTTTCACAGGCAGAGACAATGACAACTCTGGAGATGATGGGTCTTGTCTCCTAAGATGTTTTATGGTCTTGTATAACATTTCAGAATTAAAGTGAAAATGTTACGTTTTAAAAATAAAGATGCTAGACATTAACCAGCACTGTTTGGCCATACAGCATACATGTGCCAGTACACGGTTACTAATGTGTATCCATGGAGAGAGAGAGACTGGTGTGTGAGTGTGTGTGTGTGTGTGTGTGTGTGTGTGTGTGTGTGTGTGTGTGTGTGTGTGCGTGTGTGTGTGCGTGTGCGCGTGCGCGTGTGTGTGAGTGTGTGTGTGTGTGTCTGTGTCTGTGTCTGTGTTTCTGTGTCTGTGTTGGTTGGGGGCTCTGAGATGGACAGATGGAGAGGAGGCAGGCAGATTGATAGATGTGATCTGTTCTTGGATGAGAAGCAGAGGGAGCAGACTACCCCAGAGAAATAATCACAGAGATGGAGGGATGGAGAGAAAGACAGAGAGAGAGAGAGAGAGAGAGAGAGAGAGAGAGAGAGGAGTGAGATGAAGATGAATGAGTTAATGACATTTGGAATGTTGCACTGGCATTTTCATCACACGCCCGCCACTTACACACACATATAAACAAACACAGAAACCAACTATATGCAAAATATATTGCTGAGGCAGCAGCAGCAACATAATAACACAACACACACACACACACACACACACACACACACACACACACACACACACACACACACACACGCACACAGAGAGAGAGAGAAACAGGCAGAGAGAAAAAATCTAATCAAATCAAGGCAGTAGAACTGGACAGATTGCAGTATATGTGTCTCTCGCGTTACTAACTAATTGGACAAATCAGGTCTGTGCTGAATGCAGGAAGAGAGAGGATACCACCCCTGAGGCAAAGGACATGTCTTGCAATGGGTAGACACACATCTTAAAATGAGAAAATCCTCCAGCAATCCAGCAAAAACACGTCTCATAATGAGACAGGCCCAAATCATCTCTACTCTCAATACAGCCAGGTGCACTCGTCTCATAACTGGAGGCTCAAAGTGACATGTGTGGATGATGAACTTGGTGTCATGTGAACTTAACCGCACGCCCTTGTAGGTACACTTTCGGCTTAATGTTCTTATCGGCAGGGATCACACTGAAAATACCAGAGTGGCAGCAGAAAAGTGTAAACGCAGCGCAAATTCCATAATTCATTTGATAAATTCAATGTTATTCAAGAAAAGTACTTGTTTCTGTACAATTCCAAGAAACTTCCAGCCCCTGTAAAGAATGTTGGTGCTTTGATTTATCAGAATGCTTGAAATGTTTGTAGGATTTATCAAACTGATACATTCATGAGCTTGTGTTACGCTCTGATCAAGTTCAACACACAGCTCCTACGTTGCTAGCATACTGTATCCAACCAGTGCCAACCGTTCTGCAGCCGAACCAAAGCAGACAATTGAAAATCTGTTGCTTTTCGCTGGTCAGTGTGATCTTGGGCAGACTCAGCTACTGGTCAGATCAGCGTTGCCTTGTGCGGTTGTAATTTGTTGTGTGCCATTTGTTGAGCGAGTAGACTAATATTCTTAAGTGTTGAGGGACAGTGACGTCTTCTGGAGAGGAGTTCTGGAACCCTCCTCGGGGGTTTTCATGTGAGACGGACATGTACGTGTCCATGTCTTAGTCTACGACAGGAAGTGATATCGTCTTCATCTGTCACGGTGTCTGAGGAGACAGGAAGTACCATGGAGAAAAGCGATGACTGTGCAGAGGCTTCCATCAGGAGAGCACTGGGATGGAGAAACATGTCACATCTCTCTCTCTTTTTCTCTCTCTTTCTCTCACTCTATCTCTCTCTTCCCTGGTTCCCACTCCCTTACTTTGTCTACATCCGTTTCTTCTACTTCTCTCTCTCTTTCTTTCTCTCTACCTCTTTCTCTCTCTATTTTTCTCTTCCTTTGTTTCCACTCCATAACTTTGTCTGTGTCCCTCTTTTCTGATTGTTTTCACTTCTCTCTCTCTCTGTCTGTCTCTCTCTCTTTGTATTCTTCTTTTGTCAAACTTTTTTTTCAGTTCACTGGTTTGAAAGTGCAGTAACTACAGACTTGTAAATAGAAATTGATTTATGTGTTTGTTTGCCCCCATTTGGTGTGTGTGTGTGTGTGTGTGTGTGTGTGTGTGTGTGTGTGTGTGTGTGTGTGTGTGTGTGTGTGTGTGCGCGCGCGTTTGTGTGCGTGTGTGTGTGTGTGTGTGTGTGTGTGAAGTAGAGAGAGTAGAGTGTTGATACATTCTTGTGTGTAGGCATTGTATGAACACATTTGTCTGTGTTTCTCTCTCTCTCTCTCTCTCTCTCCCTCTCACTCCGCTGGCTGCTGTTGTTGTCACCGGAAGTCATGAGCCATATCTCCTCCCCCTGTTGGGTCGCCCTGCGTCACGTCACTCTGGGTCATCACTCCGACCCCTCGGCATTCTGGGATAGCACCACATCCATCTTCATTATTGAGAGACTGCTGACACGGAGATCTCTCTTCCTGCAAGAACGAGAGGCACAGAGGAGTTAGGAGAGAGAGACGACTATGTGAGATAGATAGATAGATAGATAGATAGATAGATAGATAGATAGAGAGATAGTTCATTTACATGTTGAAAATAGGAGGCTTTAATGATCGGCATGGTCTAAAGTCCATCTAAAGCTAATTTAGTAACCATTCAAAATGTATTTGCCTATTTTAGTTTTTCTTTAGTCAATTTGATGCATTTCTCAGATCACAATTGAAATTCTCAGAACTACTAGTTCAAGTTTTGCATCATCTAGTCACTTGTGCACATCATAAAAGCAATTTCTCATTATGTCGAAGAAAAGTTTTCCCACATCCTTATAATTGCATGTACAATTATCTGCTTTTTTTCTCTTCACATAATCAATAGCTAATGTCATATCGGTTAAAATGCATTACACATAGAAGGTTATGTGCTGAATAGTTCTTTAGCCTTTAGCCATTAGTTTACAGTTTTTTACAATTGTTTACACACGTTTTCAAAACTCTGTGTCTATTTTTCAAAACTCCACACACAAAACCCACAACTGCTCACACAAAATGCAAAATGCCTCAAATCTCCAGCAAAATGACACACAACATTCAAAATGTCAAAAACACATGTTTAAATCAAACATTCGCCTCACATTACAAACACTTTTGTCATACAGTTTTTTTCAACTGCTTACACACTAAATCTTTGCTTGTCACACAATTTTCTAAACATGTCCTCCAAACATCATAACCCGACACCAAATCTGCAAAACCATACACTAATTCTCAGTGTTTGACTCAGTTTTCAATTGACTAAAACACATTTTGCAAAACACCACACACAATTTTCTACCTAACACACAAAAATCTAACAGGAAGTAACTTGATTTCGTTCTTCAAACACAACCCATCAAAATGCCACACTAAATCACCAGTGCTTCACTCTTTCTCTTCACATGTGCAAACACTCTTTACTTTACTGAACACCATCCAATCATTGCCTTAGTATAGGTCTATGAATAGATATACTCTCTATATAGGTATAGACCCTTTCAATATGCTCCTAGAGGATTTCCGGTTGAAATATTCAGAACCAATGCAGATACTTGAAAATTACAGTAATCGGACTTTAGCTTACAGTAATGTTCTACAAAAAGTTGACTTTACTGTATGTAAAATGTGTCTTTTTACTCTATTTTTCTTTGTCCCCATGTTACAGTACCATTAGCTCAATACATTTTTCTGTGCCTCCAGAAATGCCTTAGGAACGCTGTAGAATTGTTTGTTTCTGCAGTTGAAAGGGTCTATAGGCCTATGAATACATACTGTACACGACACCCCCCCCCTCCCACACCCACACACACACACACACACACACACACTTGTCTTTAGAAAAAAACAAAATCAGTGTTTTCAAAACTCTATGTACATCTGGTGGTGACTGTATTCTTCAGCAAATTATTTGGGAAAAATCACTATTTTTGGTTTCAATATTGCTTGCATTTTTACTGTGTATTTCAACTTCTTTGAAATACACAGTAAAAATGTTGATACCGTAACTTTCACTCTTGTATGGAAATACATATAGAAAGCCTAAGACAGAAGAGCTTTAGGTTTTGAGCAACAGTGTGTATATGATGTATCCAAAATGTCATATTATGACAAAAGTGTTTGTAATGTGAGGCGAATGTTTGCTTTAAACATGTGTTTTTGACATTTTGAATGTTGTGTGTCATTTTGCTGGAGATTTGAGGCATTTTGCATTTTGTGTGAGCAGTTGTGGGTTTTGTGTGTGGAGTTTTGAAAAATAGACACAGAGTTTTGAAAACGTGTGTAAACAATTGTAAAAAACTGTAATATGACATTTTGGATACATCATGTACACACTGTTGCTCAAAACCTAAAGCTCTTCTGTCTTAGGCTTTCTATATGTATTTCCATACAAGAGTGAAAGTTACGGTATCAACAAAGAGAAGTTGAAATACACAGTAAAAATGCAAGCAATATTGAAACCAAAAATAGTGATTTTTCCCAAATAATTTGCTGTTGTGAATACAGTATTTTACAGCAAACAAGAAAAAAAGCAAAGAAGAATACAGTGACCACCAGATGTACATGTAGTTTTGAAAACACTGATTTTTTTTTTCTTCTAAAGACAAGTGTGTGTGTGTGTGTGTGTGTGTGTGTGTGTGTGTGTGTGTGTGTGTGTGTGTGTGTGTGGAAGGTGGGGGGGGGGGGGGGGGTCGTGTACAGTATGTATTCATAGGCCTATAGACCCTTTCAACTGCAGAAACAAACAATTGTACAATTTTCTGGAGGCACAGAAAAATGTATTGAGCTAATGGTACTGTAACATGGGGACAAACAAAAATAGAGTAAAAATACACATTTTACATAAAGTTAACTTTTTGTAGAACATTACTGTAAGCTGTAAGTCCGATTACTGTATTTTCTCTATTTTTAAAGTATCTGCATTGGTTCTGAATATTTCAACCGGAAATCCTCTAGGAGCAGATTGAAAGGGTCTATACCTATATAGAGAGTATATCTATTCATAGACCTATACTAAGGCAATGATTGGATGGTGTTCAGTAAAGTAAAGAGTGTTTGCACATGTGAAGAGAAAGAGTGAAGCACTGGTGATTTAATGTGGCATTTTGATAGGTTGTGTTTAAAGAACGAAATCAAGTTACTTCCTCTTAGATTTTTGTGTGTTAGGTAGAAAATTGTGTGTGGTGTTTTGCAAAATGTGTTTTAGTCAATTGAAAACTGAGTCAAACACTGAGAATTAGTGTATGGTTTTGCAGATTTGGTGTCAGGTTATGATGTTTGGAGAACATGTTTAGAAAATTGTGTGACAAGCAAAGATTTAGTGTGTAAGCAGTTGAAAAAAACTGTATTGCTTAATGCAAAAGTGTTGAACCAGTTTTTTTGGAAAGACATGCTATACTGTAAAGAAGTCTTATTTTCCTGACAATGATTTACATAGTCTGGCAACAAACTACAGTACAAAGAGTACTGTAAAGTGTACAGCAAATATGAACCCTGTCTGATCTCCCATAATATCATAACTTTTTTGTTTACAGTTTTTTACAATTGTTTACACACATTTTTAAAACTCTGTGTCTATTTTTCAAAACTCCACACACAAAACCCACAATTGCTCACACAAAATGCAAAATGCCTCAAATCTCCAGCAAAATGACACACTACATTAAAAATGTCAACACATGTTTACAGTTTTTTTCAACTGCTTACACACTAAATCTTTGCTTGTCACACAATTTTCTAAACATGTCCTCCAAACATCATAACCCGACACCAAATCTGCAAAACCATACACTAATTCTCAGTGTTTGACTCAGTTTTCAATTGACTAAAACACATTTTGCAAAACACCACACACAATTTTCTACCTAACACACAAAAATCTAACAGGAAGTAACTTGATTTCGTTCTTCAAACACAATCCATCAAAATGCCACACTAAATCACCAGTGCTTCACTCTTTCTCCTCACATGTGTAAACACTCTTTACTTTACTGAACACCATCCAATCATTGCCTTAGTATAGGTCTATGAATAGATGTAGTCTCTATATAGGTATGGACCCTTTCAATCTGCTCCTAGAGGATTTCCGGTTGAAATATTCAGAACCAATGCAGATACTTTGAAAATTACAGTAATCGGACTTTAGCTTACAGTAATGTTCTAAAAAAGCTGACTTTATGTAAAATTTGTCTTTTTACTTTATTTTTGTTTGTCCCTATGTTACAGTACCATTAGCTCAATAAATTTTTCTGTGCCTCCAGAAATGCCTTAGGAACGCTTACTGTAGAATTGTTTGTTTCTGCAGTTGAAAGGGTCTATAGGCCTATGAATACATACTGTACACGACCCCCCCCCCCCCCACACACACACACACACACACACACACTTGTCTTTGGGAAAAACTAAATCAGTGTTTTCAAAACTCCATGTACATCTGGTGGTCACTGTATTCTTCTTTGCTTTTTTTCTTGCTGTAAAATACTGTATTCGCAACAGCAAATTATTTGGGAAAAATCACTATTTTTGGTTTCAATATTGCTTGCATTTTTACTGTGTATTTCAACTTCTCTTTGTTGATACCATAACTTTCACTCTTGTATGGAAATACATATAGAAAGCCTAAGACAGAAGAGCTTTAGGTTTTGAGCAACAGTGTGTACATGATGTATCCAAAATGTCATATTATGACAAAAGTGTTTGTAATGTGAGGTGAATGTTTGCTTTAAAGATGTGTTTTTGACATTTTGAATGTTGTGTGTCATTTTGCTGCAGATTTGAGGCATTTTGCATTTTGTGTGAGCAATTGTGGGTTTTGTGTGTGGAGTTTTGAAAAATAGACACAGAGTTTTGAAAACGTGTGTAAACAATTGTAAAAAACTGTAAATCAAACATTCGCCTCACATTACAAACACTTTTGTCATAATATGACATTTTGGATACATCATATACACACTGTTGCTCAAAACCTAACGCTCTTCTGTCTTTCATAGGCTTTATGTATTTCCATATACACGTAAGAGTGAAAGTTACGGTACAGAGAGAAGTTGAAATACACAGAATTATTGAAACCAAAAATAGTGATTTTTCGAAAATAATTTGCTGTTGCAAATACAGTATTTTACAGCAACAATGTGTATGTATTCATAGGTCTATAGAGAAAATTATTGAGCTAATGGTAACTTGGGGAGACACAAAAATATAGTAAAAAAGACAAGTTTTACTGTACATAAAGTCGACTTTTTGTAGAACATTCCTTTCAAAGTATCTGCATTGGTTCTGAACATTTCAACCGTATTGGATTTCAATCCATACCTACATAGAGAGTACAGTATGTACTACTCATAGGCCTATACTAAGGCAATGATTGGATGGTATTCAGTAAAGTAATGAGTGTTTACACATGTGAAGAGAGAGAGTGAAGCAGTGGTTATTTAGTGTGGCATTTTGATGGGTTGTGTTTGAAAAATGAAATCAAGTTACTTCCTGTTCGATTTTTGTGTGTTAAGTAGAAAATTGTGTGTGGTGTTTGCAAAATGTGTTTTAGTCAATTGAAAACTGAGTCAAACACTGAGAATTAGTGTATGGTTTTGCAGATTTGGTGTGGGGTTATGATGTTTGGAAGACATGTTTAGAAAATTGTGTGACAAGCAAAGATTTAGTGTGTAAGCATTTGAAAAAAACTGTTAACAATGCACATGCTAAAAATCTGCATCTTTGTGAATGCTTACAGAATAAACTGCTTTGTCAACAGGTTAAGCATTTGAAATATCTTGTTCATAACAGTGACACAAAAACTCTTTATTCTGATGGCACTGAAAAGAAAAAAAGAAAAGAAAGAAAAGTAGAGAGTATAAGAGAATGCGAGAGTGTGATAGGAGGAGAGCATAATAGAGACTGATGTAGAGGAGAGAATAGAAAGAGCAAGAAATACAGTATAGAGTTATAGAGGAAGAGAATAGAGAGTGATAGAGAAAGAGAGAAAAGAGTGATAGAGAAAGGATTAAAGTGTTAGAGACATAAAAGATCGAGTGATGAAAGATCCTCCAAGAGGATGACAGGTGTGTATGTTGCAATAGTTTCCCCCCTAATCCAGTACACACACACACACACACACACAAACACACACACACACACACACACACACACACACACACACACACTCAGACCCGGAGTGCAGAGTGAAGTTGTGTTTGGTGCCGTTTAGGTAGTGACCAAAACAGAGAGGAAAAAGTGAGGGCAAAGACTGTGTCAAAAAACATTTAATCTGTTTTTAAAGTCAGTTTCCACAGAGATGAAACACACACCGGGCCCTCATGATGTCAAGGAAGAAAAGAAAAATCAACATTTCCCTCAGTTGTCATCTTGACATGGAGATGCCAAAAAGCTTGTAATTAAAGATTTATATGCCCTCTGCCGTGTCAGGGATTGCTCTGAATCTGATATTTTACTGATACTTCTTTCACAGTTTTAACATTAGTTTTCATCGTCATGGGTTACTCAATGTTGATTCATTTCAGATTTTGTAAAATGCTTGTTGAACTGATTTGGAATTGTGATGTGGTTAATTTCTTCATTTTCTATCTTTTTTTCTTTCATCTTTTATTTCCATATTCACACTAGTCTTTCCATTGTTAACATCATTGTTCCTACTTTGATCATGCTACACTTCTTATTCTAGTCATCTGTTATCTTCTCCATATTGATTAACAAATATATCAGGGCACATTCAATAAAGGCCTAGATGACGTCCCACACGTTCACATTTTTAACTAGTCTTTCTCCTCATCTCTCTCTCTCTAGATTATTCCTCTCCATCACTCTCTTTATTTCCCTCCAGGGCTCTTCTCTCTGATTCCCTCTCTCTCCCTCCATCTCTATCTCTCTCTCTATTTATATATATATATATATATATATATATATATATATATATATATATATCCCTCCATTTGAAATTGTATTAAAACAAGGTGTGTGTTTTGTGTAGAAATATGTGTGTGTGTGTGTGTGTGTGTGTGTGTGTGTGTGTGTGTGTGTGTGTGTGTGTGTGTGTGTGTGTGTGTGTGTGTGTGTGTGTGTGTGTGTGTGTGTGCCTTGTGTGTGTTCTTTGGGCACCTTGGAGAGATGGCCATGTCATTGCCGCTATTCCCTCCTAGTCTTTCCATTGTTAACATCATTGTTCCTACATTGATCATGCTACACTTCTTATTCTAGTCATCTGTTATCTTCTCCATATTGATTAACAAATATATCAGGGCACATTCAATAAAGGCCTAGATGACGTCCCACACGTTCACATCTTTAACTAGTCTTTCTCCTCATCTCTATCTCTCTAGATTATTCCTCTCCATCACTCTCTTTATTTCCCTCCAGGGCTCTTCTCTCTGATTCCCTCTCTCTCCCTCCATCTCTATCTCTCTCTCTCTATTTATATACCATACCATATATATATATCCCTCTATTTATATATATATATATATATATATATATATATATATATATATATATATATATATCTCCCTCTATTTGAGATTGTATTAAAACAAGGCGTGTGTTTTGTGTAGATATATGTGTGTGTGTGTGTGTGTGTGTGTGTGTGTGTGTGTGTGTGTGTGTGTGTGTGTGTGTGTGTGTGTGGTTGTGTGTGTGTGTGTGTGTGTGTGTGTGTGATTGTGTGTGTGTGTGTGTGTGTGTGTGTGTGTGTGTGTGTGTGTGTGTGTGGTTGTGTGTGTGTGTGTGTGTGTGTGTGTGTGTGTGTGTGCCTTGTGTGTGTTCTTTGGGCACCTTGGAGAGATGGCCATGTCATTGCCGCTATTCCCTATGTATGTTCAATGAAAAATGACACTTTGCCTGCCCGTGACAGTGTTATTTTCCCATAGGGGGCTAATGCTGGTTATTTGTGGTGATTCACGCACCCACTCCACCCATTTATCATTCAAAAGGGAAGCGCTTTCACTGTAATTCACTGGGCCATTTTCCAAACCACCATCTTCTCCTCATAGTGTCTACGTTTAATGCTCATCCATGTCCTTCAGATGATTGCATGGTGTGTGTGTGTGTGTGTGTGTGTGTCCTATCCAGTGGTTAACTTGACTGGTAAACAGAAGTGAAATATCATCTTTTCTTGTGTCTATGTGTATGAGGGAAAGAGAGAGAGAGAGGCAAAATGATAGCCAGACAGAGGGAAAGAGAGAAAGAGAGAGAGGAAGCAAAAATAGAGATAAGGTAAGGGATAGAGAGAGAAAGGGAGAGAAGGGTGGGGGGAGATGGTGTGTAGTGAGGGTTATGGCTGGGCGGCCTGGAAGTGTCTCAACAGAGACAAACAACACAGAAAAACTGTCTTAGAGAGAGAGGGAGGAGGGTGCCATTTTTGTCTTTATCAGTATAGGAGACAGATAGGGCTATAATATGGTGCAGTTTTACCACAAAGTGAGCTCTGACAATCAGTCCCCCCAGTCTAATAACACTGAAGCCCTGGCCCCAGTGATAAGGTATCTCTAGCCACAGTTTTACAGTGTGTGTGTGTGTGTGTGTGTGTGTGTGTGTGTGTGTGTGTGTGTGTGTGTGTGTGTGTGTGTGTGTGTGTGTGTGTGTGTGTTTGTGTGTGTGAGAGTGTTTATTTGTTTGCACTGTTTGCATCTGTGCCGGTGAGTTGTGTGTGTGTGTGTGTGTGTGTGTGTGTGTGTGTGTGTGTGTGTGTGTGTGTGTGTGTGTGTGTGTGTGTGTGTGTGTGTGTGTGTGTGTGTGTGTGTGTGTTTGTGTGTGTGTGTGTGATGCAGTCGAGGCAGGAGGTGGAGAAGATGAATGGACGATAAGGTGATGAAAGAGTTCTCTCTGTCTAACTGAGAAAGGTGCGGATGGAGGGCAAAGCTTTTCTACACATCCCATCCATCTCGCTCTATCCATCCATCTCTCTCTATCTATCTTTTCCTGTACTTTTACTCTTTCTCTCTCCCTCTCCCTTTTATTCTATTTCCTTTACTCCTTCCCTCCGTGCCCCTTGTCTTCACTCGTTCTTCTTTCATCCATCTCTTGCTATAACACCCATCTCCCTTCATTCTCTGCTCTCTCTCTCTCTCTCTATCTCTATCTCTCTCTCTTTCTCTACCTTTGTTCCACACACTTTTTTCTCATCTCACCCTTTATACATATCTATATTCCTTTTTTTTCACCTTCATCATTTCCCTCTACCTCCATCTTCCTCTCTTCACACTTTTGTTATTGTCTTTCTCTCTCCCCCTTCATCTCCCTCTCTCCACACTTTCATTATTGTCTTTCTCTCCCCCTCTACCTCTACCTTCCTGTGCCCTTCTCATTATGGGATGCAAGTAGGCTTTCCCCAGGCCTCTGAGGACACCAAGCATGTGACCTCAAGACCTTTGCCACCCTTAACCTCTGACCTTTGTCTCCTCCTCCCCAAGCACCTTAACAAGTATGTGTGCCAGGGGAGCAGGACCTGCCATCTCCCAGTACAGAGACCAGTGTGTGTGTGTGTGTGTGTGTGTGTGTGTGTGTGTGTGTGTGTGTGTGTGTGTGTGTGTGTGAGTGTGTGTGTGTCTACAACAGACAGATTGAAGAATTGCCGTTAATGAGTGTGTGTGAGAGAAAGAAAGATAGAAAGAAAGAAAATGGAGAAAGAAAGAGAGAAACCAATTTCCATGTTGAAAAGTGTTTACATGTAGCCTACCTTAAGGATCCTATGATTAGTTGACCTTTGCAGCATACATACTCCATTCATACACATTTTCTCTATCTTGTCATTTCGGTCCAGTTCTGAGCTCATTCAGCCTGAGTGTTGACTTTGAGCTTCTCATTTCAAATGGAACCTTTTAGACTCAAGTGTTCCGGCAAACACAGGGCACAGCAATAAGCATTCCTAGATAACTACACGCCATTACCTTCCAAGAAATGCTGCACTCGAGACGATGCAACGACTCGATCTCTCTCTGACCTCCGCTAGCCGAGCTATTTAGAAAACTAATCGCGTTGCCTGTGCTCTCCTGCAGACACATCTCGTGTCGTGGAATATTTTATTTGACATCGAGGCGCAGAGGCGAATAACTCCATTTTGCCCATCATCCGACGCCTTTCGCGACTTTATTGCACATTTGCTAAATTGTTTTGCGGCTTTACGAGTGCGGTGAAGGGCACTCCAGTCAGACAGGCCCTGTAAACAGGCAAGCTCTTGGCTTAGGTCCAGGAAAACTACCATCAGAAGATGAGCACATTTGCATGCATTCAGATGACAAAGTCATAACGCATACATATGCTCAGTTTAACCTGACTGTCTCATGCCCTTGTATGGTAGATAAACTAAGTAACCTTTTTCAGGTAGTAACAACAAAAACAACAACAACAACAACAACAATATTAATTGATATGTTCTGTTTTCCTTTATTCCTTTATCGCCAAGTGTTTCCAAGGTTTGAGCCTCATCATCACCTCCATCATCATCACCTGCATGATCATCATCATCACCTCCACGATCATCATCATCACCTGCATGATCATCATCACCTCCACGATCATCATCATCACCTGCATGATCATCATCATCACCTGCACAATCATCATCACCTCCATCATCATCATCACCTGCACGATCATCATCATCACCTGCATCATCATCATCATCACCTGCATCATCATCACCTAAATGATCATCATCATCACCTGCACGATCATCATCATCACCTCCATCATCATCATCACCTGCATCATCATCACCTGCATCATCATCACCTGAATGATCATCATCATCACCTGCATGATCATCATCATCACCTGCATGATCATCATCATCACCTGCATGATCATGCTCTTTAACATGTAAAGCACACCTCCCTCTACTTAAAGGACTTTACCGCAATTTATTTGGGTCCTATTGAATGCCTTATGAGATATACAGTATATACTGTAAGTATAAGTATATATACTCTTTTGATCCCGTGAGGGAAATTTGGTCTCTGCATTTATCCCAATCCGTGAATTAGTGAAACACACTCAGCACACAGTGAACACACAGTGAGGTGAAGCACACACTAATTCCGGCGCAGTGAGCTGCCTGCAACAACAGCGGCGCTCGGGGAGCAGTGAGGGTCCACTGGATGTTAAGTCCAACACCTTAACCACTCGGCCATCCTGGTACACCAAACCAGAGATGGTTGTGAAGAGATAAGAGTTGTAACTGTTTGAACTGAACTTTCCATTTGCTGGGTGACAGGACACAAAAAACATAGAGACCTGTGACCTAATCTACAAAAACTACTGTAAATCATCAAGATAATTATGAATTTAACCACAAAAAAATGTGTGAATGACAGTCTCCCAGATGTGACATCTACATCACAATATCATTATAATATCATCGCTAACACTTTACTTGAAGGTATCTACATAAGAGTGACATGAGACTGTCATAACCTTAACACAAACCCTACCCCTAACTTGTCATGACAAAAATCGAATGACACTAACCCTAACCCATACTTGTTATGACAAAACCGAAAGACACTTGACAGAAGCGAGTGACAGAAGCGTTATGTCATAAACATTTATGACTTGTTTATAATGTTTATGACACGTTCATGACAGTGTCATGTCACTCTTATGTAGATACCTTCAAGTTAAGTGTAACCATATCATCTTGTAAATGTTTTAATTACAGTAAAAGCACCAGAACAAAGAAAACTACAAGTTTTTGTTCAAAATTCGACAAAATCTTTTGATCGCAAAAAAATATATGAATCGACTCTATCAATAAACAGTGATTGTAAATATAAACAATGTACTCCTATTTGGACAATATACTCCTAATGTACTCCAATATACTCCTACTCCTATTTGTTCGTTTATTTGAAATAGATATGTTGTTGGAATAGCTACCTGTTGGACTAGCTTGTGGTTCCAGCAGAGTTGAATTTGTGCCATTTTCAGCTGATGTGTGGGCAATGAGAAAACTCATTTTGTTGACTGTTAATTATTTCTCATAACAGCATGAGCGTGCTTGGCCGTGGTGCTGTGGATAGATAATCACTCCAAATTCTTCTGAGGGAGTGTGTTTGTGTGTGTGTATGTGTTTGTGTTTCGTGTGTATGTGTGTGCACGCTTGGCAATTCTGTTGTGAGTAGTTAATCACTCTGAGTTCCTTTAAGGACAGACAGGTTTTGGGGAGTGGGGAGTGTGTGTGTGTGTCTCTGTATGTTGAATTTCCCTGACAGGTTTGGGGGAGTGGAGGACAGATCTGCCAGTGTCCATCACACTGTAAGGCTGCTCTCCAGCTGGCTTGGTTGGACAATTCTTCTTCTATTCAGTGAGTGAGTGTGTGTGTGTGTGTGTGTGTATCTATGTGTGTGTTTGTATCTATGTGTGTGTGTGCTCCTCCTGGATTGCTGCTTTGCTGTTCATTACCCCTGGAGCCATCTGTTTGTATGACCATGAGGTGCTGCCATTTGAAGTTGATGAGGACGTAATCTCCACACATAGACACACACTCACACAGATACATACACACACATGCACAAAGCCACAGACACATGCGCACACACACACACACACACACACACACATAAACAGACTGACCTATTCTGATCTACCCAGGAACAATCAATGACATACTCAAGTAAGCCTCATCAGGACCACCCAATAATTACAGAAGAACAGCCCAAACCCAGTCAAAGGACCTTCTATGGGAAAGAAAAACGTTATTATCACCTGCTCTGATAGATAAACACAAACTGCTTTACTCTTGGTCCCCAGTAAGTGTTAATCAGGTCTATCTGTGCACCGCGTTGCTAGGTTACGGGGACGCTGGCGAGACACGCTGCTCCGTCTGGCGTCATGTTTTTGTTTGTTTTTATGTAATGTTCGTAATTTTATGTAATGTCATGTTTATTTTTTGTATTGGTTTGTCTAGTTAAATGTTTTCCCTATTTATTTACGTTATTTTTTTTTATAGTTTTCGTGTTATTCTTAGTCCTTTTTACTGCTTCTAAGTCAGCTGATGTCGTTGACGTTTGTCCATTGGGAGCTTGCTATGGCTAGCTTTTGCCCTAGCTGGGCATCGGACATCCTTCCATCCATCCGTGAGCGGTGCTGCACTTCACTGTCTGGTCAAGGGGATCTCTCGGGACAGCTGGACCTAGGCTACTCTGCGAAAGATCTGCCGTGGCCACCGAGCTGTTGCTGACCTACGAGCTGCCATGCCAACTGCAGACTAACTGGGCCTGACATCCTTCCATCCATCCGTGAGCGGTGCACTTCACTGTCTGGTCGAGGGGATCTCTCGGGACAGGTGGACCTACAGTAGGCTACTCTGCGAAAGATCTGCCGTGGCCGCCGAGCTGTTGCTGACCTGCGAGCTGCCATGCCAACCGCAGACTAACGTTAACGGTGAAGAGCTAGCATTCTACAATCTCACGGAGCAACAAAATCGCTGTTAAAAGTCCATCTACACGATCGCCCACTACTTCAGACTGTGCTTCCAGTGATCTCCAGACTGCAGTCTACAAGGCCTAACGTTAACGTTATCTCCAGACTGCCAGTGAATTTACCGGGTTGGTCAGTTGCTAAAGAACTTTGTTGCCGTTGCATGTGAAGACACAGCTCTGTGCGCAGTTTTCACGGATCATCATTGCCCTTGGACATTTTTCAGCTGGTTTGGAAATTGGACTAATTTTAACATCACTTTTCCCACTTTTTAAATATATATATATATTATTTTTTTTTACTTTTTATTTGTTTATTTGTTTTGTTGTCTGTCTTGTATGTCTTGGTGTCACGGGTACGCTGGCGACTACGCCGCTCCGTCCAGCATTTTTTGTATTTGTTATTTTTTAAATGTATTTGTCATGTCTTGATGTCATGGGCACGCTGGCAACTACGCCGCTCCATCCGGCATCTTTTGTCTTATGTGTCTTGTTTGTGGAGCGCTTTGGGTTGCACTCTGTGCATGTTTAAATGCGCTTTAAAAATAAAAATGACTTGACTTGACTTGGATGTGCCTCTGTTCACACAGCTTAAAAAGTGCTTTTACTTTTTACAAGGCAGCCATATATCAGTCTTCCTACATGACCTACTCGTTCTAAACCTCGCCATCCATGGCTGACGAACAGTATAGTCTCAGTACGAAAGGAACTTAGAGCTGCTGAGAGGAAATGGCGTAAATCCAAAGATGGAAATGATCTTAGTAACTACCAGTCTTTGCTGTCATCCTTTTCATCCACTGTTACACTTGCAAAAAAGGCATTCTATCAAAGCAAGATTGAGAGCGCCACTGACAGTAGACAACTTTTTTCTACTTTCAAATCTCTCCTCAATCCTCCACCACCACCATCAACTACTTCACTGTCAGCAAATGACTTTGCAACATTTTTCACTGAAAAAGTTGCTAAAATAAGTGCTCAGTTTGATGCTCCTATAAGGAGGGCTTTGCCTTGTGTTAGTACGACCCCATCATTTGACTCTTTCTCTCCTCTTGATGAGGAAGCAGTCTCTCAATTGCTTCAGCGATGTCGTCCAACAACATGCCCATTAGATCCTGTCCCGTCCACTCTTCTACAGTCTATCTCACCCGCTGTTCTACCAGCAGTCACACATGTATTTAATGCTTCTCTCAGTTCTGGAATAGTTCCTTATTCTTTTAAACAGGCTAGGGTTACACCTCTGCTAAAGAAAAGTACACTTAATCCAACTGAGGTGAAGAACTACAGACCTGTCTCCCTTCTTCCTTTCTTGTCAAAGGTTTTGGAGAAAGTGGTCTTCAAGCAAGTTTGTGACTTTCTTCATCAGAATAATCTACTAGACCCTATGCAGTCTGGTTTCAAGAGTGGTCATTCTACTGAAACTGCTCTTCTGTCTGTGACTGAAGCATTGAGAGTAGCTAAGTCCTCTGCTCAGTCATCAGTATTAATTCTACTAGATTTATCTGCAGCCTTTGATACTGTTAACCATGACATTCTCCTATCTATACTATCTGAACTGGGAATTTCTGGAAAAGCTCTTGACTGGTTTGAATCTTACCTTAAAGCGCGTTCTTTCAACGTGTCTTGGCAGGGACAGGTATCTAAGTCTCATGCCCTCACCACAGGTGTGCCTCAGGGATCAGTATTAGGACCCTTGCTTTTCTCTATTTACACCACTTCCTTAGGTGATACCATTCGCTCCCATGGATTTGACTATCACTGTTATGCAGACGACACTCAACTTTACCTGTCTTTCCCACCTGATGACTCTAGTGTTTCCCACCGGATTTCTGCATGCCTTAAGGATATTTCAGCCTGGATGAAAGATCGGCACCTTCAGCTTAATCTCTCAAAAACAGAGTTTTTGGTGTTTCCAGCTAAAACAGCTATTCCCCAACAGATTAACATCCAGCTTGACTCAACTTCACTGACCCCAACTAGATCGGCACGAAACTTGGGCGTTGTAATTGATGACCGACTTAACTTCTCTGAGCATATAGCTTCTATTGCAAAATCATGCCGGTTTATGCTTTACAACATTAGGAAGATCAGACCTTATCTGACACAAGATTCCACACAACTTCTTGTTCAGACCATGGTCATCTCTAAGCTGGACTATTGTAATTCACTATTAGCTGGCTTACCCGCTTGTGTAACAAGATCATTACAGCTGATTCAAAATGCTGGAGCACGCCTGGTCTTCAATCAGCCAAAGAGGACACATGTAACTCCTCTCCTAGTTACTCTCCATTGGCTCCCTATAGTAGCCAGAATTAAATTTAAATCTCTCACTTTGGCCTATAGGACACTAACTAGATCTGCTCCTAGTTATTTTAATTCAATAATCAAGCCTTACATGCCCAACCGCCCACTGCGGTCTTCTGGTGAGCGTATGTTGTGTCGACCAGTCATAAAAACTGGGTCTAATTCCAGACTCTTTTCTTCAGTGGTTCCATGTTGGTGGAATGAACTGCCCAGTGCTCTCCGTTCCTGTGGTAGTTTTGGGTCGTTTAAGAGGGGTCTAAAGACATTCCTATTCAACATATACTTAGTTGTTTAAGCGCTTATGTGTTATGGTTTATATAATGTTGTTTTTATTTTAATTGGGCTGTTAATTAATTTGACATTATTGTTTATTATTGATATTCTCCTTAATGTAGTCTTAGCATGTTATTGTTTTTATATTATTGATTGAATTGACATTATTGTTTTATTATTGCCTTTCCCCTTTTTTACATTGCTTTTTTTATTAGGCTATTGATTGAATTGATATTATTGTGTACTACAACTATTCTCCTTACTATATTTGACCTAGATTTTAATCTGTTCCCTGTTCATTTTTAAATATTATTATGTTGTTTTGTATTTATATGTCGCTTTGGACAAAGGCGTCTGCTAAATCCATAACCATAACCATAACCATAACCATGATCAACCAGATCCAGTTCTGCTTAAAATGCAGATGCTGGAATTTGATTTCACTTTGGTTATGTCCACTCCCAGCTGTTTTTATACTGGCCACATCTGATGTGGGTTGCGGTTGCGTTTAGATGTGGGTTGCGGTGGTGGGTCAAAGGGCAAAGGGTTTTCAATTGAAATGTCTTAACTGGATGCATCGCGTCACAGTGCAGGGCAGCAAGATGTGGCACGACGTTTTGAGCAGAGAACACTCAGTGGACAGTTGGACACTCGCATGCAGTTTGGACATGCTGTTACACGTGCACTCAACATCCATACAGGTGTGCATGAACAAATCACTGTGTGTAATGGGAGCAGCCTGCCTCTCCACTCGGACACACAAGGGCGTGAATACACAGATATAGTAGTGGGGCATACCATAGACTGTATAAAATAGGGCCATACCATAGATTGTATAAAATAGGGTCATACCATAGACTGTATAAAATAGGGTCATACAGATACACAAAGACAAACAAACCACCTTAACTCCAGTGAGACACTTGTGTTGAAGTCCTTCCACTGGATATCAACAGCAATGAAATATATAAGGCCTCCTGCCAGTGGCTTAGCAAAATGCAAAAGAAAATTATGAGCAAACAAAGAAAATCAGTGGAGCAAGTTCTGTAAAGCAGCCGTTATTAGCAGCTGCACAAGATGGCTTCATGCCAGTAATCAAACTAAACTAAAAAAAAAGAAACATCAAAAGAACATACGAACCAAAACCCATTGATTACAGGAGAAGGTCAAACACATTGTTCACAAGCTGGAGCTCAATGATTTGCATTAAACCTCCTTTCACCCCACATATTCAACTACATGTATATTTGCACACAGATATCCAGGTACACAGCACCATGGACAGCAGCAAGGCTGACACGCAAACCTGGGGCACCTTGAACATGGCCAAAGGAAGTGTCGCTGGGAACAAGGAAAATAACTGAAACACAAAGCAAAACAGTAAAAGCAAAGCAAATCCATAACAACAGACCAGCAGTAGGGCTGTCACTTTTGTGAAAAAATCCTGTTCGATTTTTGAGACATAAGTGTTCATTGAATCGATTGTAAAATCGATTTTTTATGTCTAAAGACGTTTCCATTTTCAACGGCAAATATAGGCCAATTCACAGTTTGCATAGCCTAACGCTTTGTTCTTCTCCATAGTTTGATATACCAAAAATCCGAAGTAGGCCTACTTCCACATCGAACTCAAGTTATTAGGGCCAAGGGCGTCGTAGTGGGGGGACAAGTGGGAATAAATTACCCGGGCCCCAAGTGGGGGGAGGGCCCCTAAGGAGTTGAATTTTATTTTCCTTAATAATAAATAATTTCCTTAATTTAAAGATCTTAATAAATGTTATTAACTAATATATAAGGGGGGGGGGGGGGGGGCATGGCCACCACTTGTGCATAGAATTTGGTGCTACGCCCCTGATTAGGGCCTATCACTCGTCTCTCTCATAGACCTCTGAAGTTCGCCTACAAAAAAGCTGCCATCTTTGACATCCGGTATCTGGCGATTTTTCCTATGGGAAAATAACATGGGGATTTTGAATAATCGCACCTGTTAAAGTCTCGTGGGGATGAAAAAGTCTGAAATGCAGACGTTTTCCTGAACACACTTTTGTCCTCTGCCTTCGAGTGGATACTGTGATCTCCGGTAAGTGAAGGCGGCACACTTAGATGTTTGCTACTCCAGAGCTAACTTGCAATGCAATTTGCCATAGGTAGTTAGCTTCAATTAACAACCGGATCTCCTTATATGGGCAAAGATGGCCGTTTTGGATCTTTTTTGTAGGCGAACTTCAGAGGTCTATGTCGCACAGGTTGATTGCGTTGTCCTCCATTTTTTGGCAAAACACGAGCAGCACAGCAGCTGATTGAAACAGCTGTTTCCGGTGCGTAAAATTGGTGGGAATTTTCTTTTTAGCTTTCGCAATGCTTACTGCACTTCGGAATTCTTTTATATTCTTATATTCTTGTTTGTGAATTTTGTTACATCTATCCTTTTTATTTGTTTAATTCGTTTAAAATTAATAGTGTACATATTTGGTTAAAATCGATTCCCTTTTAGTTTTCGAAACTTGTGTTGTTTGGTCCAATCGATTGTGCAATCGATTTTCGAACGTAAAGTGACAGCCCTAACCAGCAGTGTTCCAGAAGATTGGCCACCACACCATGCCCAAGTCGATTCTGCCTGTCCGATTGCAAGAAACGCAAGACCACGCAAAGATCATCTACTGCGCATCAAATCGCTGCAGGCAGTCCTTGACAGACATGCCAGGATTCAGTGCCCGCAGGCGCAGTGTGACAGCTTCAATAGCAGGGATCAGTGACCCGAACATAGTTCAGCTGCAGGCGAGCTGGTGGAGCTGAGGCGACCACTGGCCAGGTATCCGCAGATCCACACTGAAGAGCGCACACACAGAAGCGGATGCATCCCATTTATAGGGACTTTCCAGCCTTAACAACCTTAACACAGGAATTAGTTCCTCCTATACAGAGTTGACTAATTATTACTCACTTCTTCAACACAGAAATTAGTTCCTCCAATACAGAGTTGACTAATTATTACTCACTTCTTTAACACAGGAATTAGTTCCTCCTATACAGAGTTGACTAATTATTACTCACTTCTTTAAACCACACAAAAGGTTCTATTTAAAACTGGTAATCGGTTATGTGTGCATCTTCTCTGAACTTCTTGATTTTTCAAGGTAAGAGATGATGAAAATGACCTTACAGATTTTCTGAGTTGCTTTGGCACATTTCTCAGATCAGAATGGTCATTCTCAAAACTGTTTGCTCAAACTCCATATCATCATATCACTTGTGCACATCATTGAACCAGTTTTTCCCCATTCTGAACAAATAGCAATGCTTTCATTCATGCAACTGATTTTGTAGATTTTGTGAGTGTTCAATGGCTAATGTTGTGTTGGTCAAAATGCACGATACTGGTTCCCTGCTGAATAGTCCTACCCCATAAAACAAATTGGCCTTATTTCATTGCTTGTGTCATTACATGCATAACTAGTTGTCATAGTCTGTCTAGCATATATAAATGTATGTGACCTGACAGACATGTCAGGATGTATAGAAAGATGTACAGTGGTGCACAGCTCTGACCAAGGGATGTTTTACTGTATATTGGCCCTTTTTCTTTTGCACAATGCTGTACACGCCTTTTTTGTTTTTTATACTGTCACAATGTCTGTCAACAGAAAAACATTTTTGTTTTTCATATATCCACTGTCTTGCAATCAACCGCCTCCACACACTATTATACTACTATTATCATTATATTAGAAAATACTTACAGAGTAAACTGTCACATTTACAACAACATAAAACAGTTTGACTTTCTTGACATAAACAATGGCACCATGACTTGCCATTTTGATTGCATTGACCGTTTCAGTGGCATGAATATTTCATTTTGAGGCATAAACTAAGCATTTTGAGCAAGATACACGCTTTTGCAGGTTATCTAATATGCGGTGCACTAATTGTTTTGAGAAATGTACTAACTGTTGTGCAAATGTGCATTATGATTGGAGAAATGCACCAAAACAAAAAACTGTAATCCGTACCATGGTTCATACTATACATATGAGAAGTTGTAATAGGGATTCTGAAAGAACTTTCATTTGGTTGTAACTGAAGACATTTCATTTTATTGTAAGTTGTTCTATGTAGTGCTTCTGAGAGTACTTTCCTTTGGTTGTAAGTCAGATAGGTTTGAAGTAAAGTGCCTGAAAGAACTTTCATTTGGTTCTTTATTAGTAGCTCTTGTCATTAGTCACTGGTCCAGTACACCTTTGGTCATGAAAACCAGTAGGCCTAACAACTTATGATATCACTAATTCTGCCACGTGTTATTGCTATTTGTATGATAAAAATAAAATGTCTCTGTCATATCACCACTGACATGCTATTTACTGTAATCATTCGACATAAGCAACAAATAATAACAGAAACTTTGCTAACTGCACATGCATTCATTTCCATGTTAATGGGGTCTTTCCTGAAGCAGGGATTGAAGTGTTGTCAGTGAGGGAAGGCGCTGTTAGTATTAGCTGCACATCTTTATGGCAGACTGAGGTCAGAATCGCACCCGGCGGATTTACATGCATTTGCATATCTAATCTGCTTCGCCCAGGAGGAATCCCTAGCAGAGCTGATTTTCACAGATCATTATAATAGACTGATAAAATTTGATATTCCACAGTGATGAAAAGACACATGCCCCTGACACCACATCATGGCACTCGTTGAATTGTTAAGGATTAGGGATTAATAATTCCTTTTTTTTTTATAAATTTATAAGGCAAAACTCACTGAAGTGAACTGATTGCTACGCAAATCCTATAAAACTTAAAATTCACACTAACAATGTATTATTGCCTTCTATCATATTTGATATGTTAAAGATATGGGAGATATATAGACAGGTCAGGTTTTCAGACATAAGCATGAGACAAATTAAGATATATCCGCTAATAGATAAAAATGGAATGGATAATAAATTCAGTGTTTTCTTGGTCAAATAAGAAATTATAATTATAGAGCACATGGTATTTGGCATTTAGATATTTAAATACTCAAATCTTCCAGCTTGCTATCACATATCATAAAGATATGGGGACGAGCCCTTTGCTCTACTCCCTCTTCACCCACGACTGCACCCCTGTTTATGGCTCCAATGGCATAATCAAGTTCGCAGATGACACCACAGTGGTGGGCCTGATCAGAGAGGAGGATGAAGCAGCATATAGAGGAGGTTCAGCACCTAGCTATGTGGTGCAAAAACAATAACCTGGCACTCAATACCCAGAAGACCAAGGAGATCATTGTGGATTTCAGGAGGGCCAAGAGCAGGGCACACATCCCCCTCCACATCAACGGTGCTGAGGTGGAACGTGTGTCTTTAAGTTCCTTGGGGTACACATCACTGAAAATCTTTCTTGGTCTCTCAACTCCTCCAGTCTGGTGAGGAAGGTGCATAAGAGCCTTCACTTTCTATGAACCCTGAAGAAAGCACACCTATGTCCTAGGATTCTAACAGACCATTGTACCATTGAGAGCATACTCACTAACTGCATCTCTGTATGCTGCTGCTGCTGATTGCAAGGCACTACAAAGAGTAGTGAAATCTGCCCAAAGGACTACTGGCTCCCAACTCCTCTCCATCCACAACACATATCATAAACGCTGTAAAAACAAAGCCAAATCCATTGTCAAGGATGTCACCCACCCACACCATGGTGTTTTCAGTCTACTCCCGTCTGGCAGGCGATACAGGAGCCTGCGCTCCCACACCAGCAGGCTCAGGTACAGCTTCTTTCCAGAGGCTGTAACACTGCTGAACAAAACTTCACCTCCTGTCTAGCAGAGGTGGACAGAGTACACAGCTTCATTACTTGAGTAAAAGTACAGATACCCTTTGCTAAATGTTACTCAAGTACAAGTAAAAGTACAACAGTCAGATGTCTACTTAAAGTACTGAAGTACTTGTTTTTAAAAGTACTTGAGTATCAAGAGTACAAGAGTAGCCTACATTTTGTAAATATTGCATTACTACTGCCACAGTGCTTACATTTATGTACAGAAACGTCCTACATGGAGTTATGAAAAATGTTAATGTTAATACCTTGGAGAATGTAAAATGAATTGGAAGTAAAATCAAGTCATTTTCATCTTTTTACCAGCATGTTGTCAGGGATGGGCAGTATTTCTAATACATGTATTTAAAATACGTATTTCAAATACAAAATATTATTTGAAGCGAAAACTATCATTAACTTGTTCAGAAAATTGAAAAAGTCTGGCGAGGTGGGGCCACAGGTTGGCATATTCCCGGGATCGTCCATGGTTTTGTCTCTTATCTAAATCTGACCATGTAGTTAACTTTGGCGGAAAGCTGAAGGTGATTGCTGATAGGCTGTCCCAATCAGTGGTGCCTGCACAATCCAATCACGTTTGAGAGGGAAACAACAAATTAAGGATTTCCGAGATTTTTCTTTTTTCCTTTTTTTTTAGAAGTAGTAACGGGTACTCACGGTTATGGATAGAAATGTAATGGAGTAAAGAGTACAATATTTGCCTCTCAAATGTAATTGAGTAAAATCATGAGTACTCCCCAAAAATGATACTCGAGTAAAGTACAGATCCCTCAAAATTGTACTCAAGTAAATGTACTCCGTTACTGTCCGGCTCTGCTGTCTAGCATTTGCACTTTAGCTGTTACTAGTTTACCTGTTTACTTTTTTACTACTGCACTGTGAATCTAATCCAAAAAAATACTGTGTAGGCCTACAAGAACTAGTTTGATTTTGAGAAAGCAAAGCGTGTTTTGGAGAGGACAAAGTCAAGCTTGGTCTTGTGAGGGGGCAAATCAATGTCAGGTGGGGTGTTATGGTGTTATAAACGCGTAAAATCCGCCAGTGCTCTTTATACGCCTGTGAAACCATCGTCTCTCACTCTCACACTGTCAATGTAGCAGCCCATTCTGAGTCTTGCACCATCACCTTTTTAAAGGCACCACACACTCGGCCACAGTCTGGTGCCTTTATGCCCCCCTCAAGGCAAGCAGCGCCTGTGTCTGTTTCGTGAGTGGTGACATTCTCTTAACATTCCTTTTTTCAGTTGATTCATCTGTATTACTAATCTATCTATTATTAATTTGATCATTCTTGAAGATGTGTTTAAGGAAATGCATCACCTGTGTGTCTTTAGTGTTTGCCATTCAATAACAGAAAAGCCTTGACTGTGAGACCGGGGGCTAATCTGAGCCAGATGCAGCGAGGATCTGTGCCTTAGTCAGACGCTGTTGGCTTCTTGCCGATGGTGTTAACGGAACCACACTCTGGTTCCAGAGACAGAGGTGACAGAGATAGAGAGATGGAGAGAGGAAGAGAGGAAGAAGGGGAAGTGGGTTACATATGGAGGGGAGACCAGAAGTGTGTGTGTGTGTGTGTGTGTGTGTGTGTGTGTGTGTGTGTGTGTGTGTGTGTTTGTGTGTGTGTGTGTGTGTTACAGTAGGTCGGGGGAAAGGACATAACACGGTGTAAACACAAGAGATATTGCAGAATGATATGTGGCCATGTCTAAACCATCCTTTCCAATCACGTCGGGGCAATTCGCCCAGAAATACTATAGATCAGCGTCACCTTCACAACACTAAAACATCCAACAGAGCACCTCACACCTTCAATATGGCAGCCAACTGTCTGGACCAGAGGTATATTAGACCTGCAGTATATTGGTGCATGACCGATATGCAGAGGTTTGGTAAATTAAAACACCTCTTTGCAATCCTTTCCTCTCATAACGTCATGGTTAGAGATACCTCAGATAGAGCCTTTTCTAAAGGGAAAAATGTGCTCTTTTCTTTGTCCCAGAGAAATAAATCAGCTCCTATTTGGAGAATACTCAATTCTGATGTGTTTCACCTAAACCCCAAGTTCAGTTCTGTCTAGGAGAAATAAGCTGGACAGGTGTTGTCCCGAATCCCGATACAGTATGGATCTGTTACATTTTACTGTGCAACTTACAGTAAAGCTTGGCAGGAGTAGAAAACACAACAGCATTTAGTGCGTTCGTTAACCAGTGTGGTTTAGTTATAGCTAAGCTGACAGGCCATCATGCCACAGTTGAAAAAACGCTCCTGGATCTTATTCATTCTGAACCTGTTTCAACCACATGTAATAAAAGCTACATCTTCTCTTGTGAATGGCTGGCTGTGGATGCAGCAGATGGCCTTACTCTGGGGTGTCGGCTGATGCTAGGAGACTGACACCTCAGGTCTCCAAGCGCTCCATATAGAACACAAAGAACTGCCATGGACTCCGGCCCACAGGCGACCAGGATGTGGGCCGTATCTGGACAGGATGCGGTCATCAGTCAGCCTCCATCACTTCCTGGTGCAAAGCCAGCTGGGAGTTCACACACTGGCATTTGCAGTATGTCATGTGTGTCTGTTTATGAATAAATTCCAACCAGGGAAGAATGACACTGGGGAGGTTTACTGTTCAGTGTAGTAAAACGCATGGTTGACGGCATTACAGCAGACAATTGATTCTGTAGGCCTATGGCAAGCTAGTTTAGATCAAGGTGCTTGCCACACTAGCTAGTTCATGGCTTAACTGCTTATGTGAAATCTTGGTGGTATGTCACCAGTAGATGTTGACAGTTGTGGAGCTGTGTGTTTGCTGCTGAGGTACAGCTTTTCAGTGGCTGATTAGCAACATTCTCAAGCACAAGCTGTAGGTGTTGTGTTAGCCAAGTTCAATTGGTGTGAATCCCGACATGCATTTGCAAATTAATTTAATTGGATCCACTGTGCACTTTACCTTTATACTCCAGCAGGTTTTCTGCATGGTGTTGCTGATAGGCTAACATCTCTGACAAAACACACCAATAGAATGATAACAGGCTTCAGTCTGTTGCACACTTGATTCACTCTATTTCAAGTAAACACGCCAGTCAATCTGAAACTGTAGGGCCAAAACAGTGCAACACATTTTGAGATCGAACATACCCCGTAATCGTTACTGTTACACAATAAAATTTGGGATATACATGTTGGGTCCCCGGAGGAACTACCTGCAGTCATAG
>NW_027468674.1:28400791-28588291 GCF_046254945.1 Alosa pseudoharengus | reverse complement strand
ATATACAGCAAGATAATAATATTGAGAGGAATAACAGTCTTTTGAGATTGCTGAAAAATAGCCCTCCTGTTGTGTCAGCCCAAGTCGAATTCAAGTTCTACTTAGAATCTCAAAATTCCCTGTTTTTCTTCTCAGTCTATTCTTATCTCACCTTATTGCTCCCTTGGGAGAGACAGGTGAGATCTCAGTAAGATCAAATTTATTCCCCGTGAAACAAAGAAAATACATTTTCAAGACAAGATTTTTCCCTGTTTGGCTCAGTGACTGACAATTATGGGTAAATAAACCCAGAGGAATCAGTAATGTCCCAAATAGAATAGATAGAGCCCTATGGCTTTATTCTTCCAGCAAAGTAAAGTTGCTTAGCAACATTTTGTTTCTTTTAGGTGGTGGAATTAACCTGCCCATTGTCACTAAATCGCATACTTATTTCCCCCAACCTCTCACTCAGTCCTACAGGAGTGTCACAGGGTTGGATGTGATCCTGGCAGATTGAGAGGGGTGTCCATAGATAATCTAATGGAATGCTCATAATGCCATTAAGAGCTAATAAGAACAAATTTAACCTTCGTTTTAAAGACCCTGTACACCCAACCGTTTTTGGAAACGCCTTATGTAGGCTTGATGAAATGACACTATGTGAAATGACTTTTGCACAAGTGTGGTACTGAATTTTTTAGCTACAATACATAATCATTTATTGTGCTACATTTGTTTGGGTGGTTCTAAAAAGGGGTGTTGATGCAATGAGTTCCCCACTTAGCATAACAACCCAGTCCCCCCTCCCCCCCCAAATCCCAAAAAGTAGTCATCCTGCTATGGATTCCTAGCCTAAAAATGTAGACACACCCTAGTGGCAGCAAATGTAATTTGCAGCCAGGGTATTCTAGCAACTCTCCGTTGGCTTGCGAGCTGGAAAAAACAAACTTCGGTCAGGCCAATCACATTGTGTATAGAGTCCGTGGACAGTCTTAACATAATGATGGTAGAGTTGCGATGGTTCTGCGTGAATTCCCTGCTACTTGAAAACAAAGAGGATGGATGCTGCTGCTGGCGAAGAGCAGTCTTTGAATCGCGACTCGAGTTAAGCTTTTTTTGGCAAAAGTTTGATCAACTAGCCAACTAGCTCTGCTGGTGGGAAAACGCATGGGGCTCATGAGTTGTAGTGCTATCCTATTGCGTGCAGAGAGAATTTGAAAGACAACCGTTTATCAAGCCCCTCAGATTGAATACTGCCAATGGTGACTTCCCAGACCCTATCTTGATGTGGGTTTGGTTCGGCAGGCTAATGGATTCCTTCTGATATCAAAAACTAAAAAGCTGAAGTGTGCTAATTGGGATCAGCTGTGTAATGAATAGTTGAAATAAATAAGTGGTAGTCTCTTCTTGTGTCAGCTCAAGCCAAGTTCAGCTCAAGCTCTCAAAATACTGTTTTTCCTTTTAATCTATTCTCGTCTTGAGCTCATTTCTAACAGCTTGTCCTAACTGCATGCCAGCAAGTGCGTTAGACTGTCGCGCAGCATTTATATGATCTCTGTCCACATTGAATCCGTTAAATATGCCACTATATTGTGTCATATTGCTCATTCAATATAGCAGAACGCTGGGGGCGACAGAAATAAAATAAAACAGGGTGTCCGACAAACTTTCTGTTCAAAATGTCACAGTTGAGAGGGGGAGCACCTTTATCCCATTTGGGTGCGGCTTCAGCTCAGTCATTGGACCTGCTCATAGTATACAAGTATTTTCATGGTTTAATACTTGCATATATTTGTATTCATTCAGATTTGTCTGGATGGTGTGGTTCTGTGATCAAGTTTGTTTTGTGCTGTAACAAACTCAGAAAACATATTTATGTTTGGTTTACAGGGTCTTTAAACCAACTCACTTCGTCACAAAGGCCATCCATCAACCAATTTAAACTCCACCTCTGCCTTTAAACTCCGCCTTCATAGAGTGTTGAATTTGGTTGATAATGTTTGAATGCACGCCACAAACTAACAGTTCAAACCCACATTTAGACCAACCCCCTTCATGCTTGGATGTGTTGAACTACAACAGGGGAGGGCCAAGCAACCGTGGGGGTGTAATTCTACGTGTGAATACAGCGTGCTTAGAGCATCTCAGTGTCCTGTTTGGTATGAACACAGAAACAGTAACATCTACTGGGTCCTTGAGAAATAAAAATAAAATAAAAAATCACTCAAAGATTTATCAGACAAAATAGACCTTCTTGTATGCTTTTTGAAACATATTATACCCTTCAATGATAATATATTTGATTTACAGATATTAGAACAACATGTTATTTGTAGTCCAAGTATTAAATCATATGTTTGACACGGCTCAAACAGCAAGCCCCTGTGTGAAAATATACTGTATCTCTGACTGTGTGGACCTTTGACTTCATCTCATAATGACTGTATTTCTTGTCTATGTCCAGTGGTTGCCTTGGTTTCCACGGTTACCCCGAGGGCAGGTAGGGCAGGGCATTGTGGTAGTTGTAGTCCGGGCAGACCTTCTGGACGAGCCGGTAGTCGGTGCTGTAGAAGGAGATGTAGATGCAGATGACACGGAGAGGCCGCGAGCACAGCCAGGAGATGTGGCTCTGCGTCTGCTGCTGCAGGCACGTCTTGGATGGGTCGTAGTTGCACGGCAACGTGCGCTTGCTCCGCTCGGCCTTCTCGTAGTCCACGCGGCACGTGAACGTCTTGGAGTCCTTGGGGTAGACCACGCTCTGGCGCTCCAGGTCGAACTCCAGCGCCTTGCCTGGCGGGACCAGGCTCACGGAGACGTTGCCCTCGCCCGTAGAGTTGTGGCGGAAGTAGACGCTGAAGGTGCCGTTGTGGTGGTCCACCAGCTTGCCGGTCACCAGCAGGTTGAGGCGCACCGTTTTGATGTTGGAGTAGAAGTCGCCCCAGCCAAACATCTTCTGGAACTTTCCGCTCTTCAGGAAGGGGTGGCGTCTGGCAGGTGTTGCCAAGGGAGCATGGCTTGAGCTCAAATGCTTTGACAGCTGTGGATCCTGCTTGTGTGGGTCTTTGGAGGGGTCCAGGGACAAGAGGTGAGAAGGTTCAGTCTTTCCATGAAACCTCCATAGCTTAAGGGGAGAGGCTCTATCTGCTTGCCCAAGACCAGGTGCCCTGAGCGGTGCACCAGACTCCTCACTGCTGGCCTCCCTGTGTCCAAGAACCATCTGTGGAAGGACAAGGAGGAATGAGGATCAACAAACTGTAAAGAACAGTGTAAAGGTGGTGTAAGAGAAGCATGAATGCAAAGTACTCAGAGAGAGAGAGAGAGAGAGAGAGAGAGAGAGAGAAGAAAGAGAGGGGAAGTGTACAGAACCCCGGAGTCATTGCAAGATATTTTTATATTTTTATTAAATTGTGTGCACATTTGACCAAATTGTGAGCACAATTTACTAAATCGTGGGCACATTTTACTAAATAGTGCTCTCATTTTAATTTTTGTAAACTGAGCAAGCAATTTTTTTCATACAAACTGAGCACACACTTTTTTTCACACAATTTAGTAAACTGTGTGCATAATATATTCAAATGTGAGCACGATTTACTAAATTGAGTGGCTAATCTAATAAAATGAGACCACAATTTAGTAAAATTAGCGCACATTCTCTCAATATACAAAAATATCTTGCACTGACCTAGAAGTGAGACAGTCAAAAAGTGAAATTGACACTGTGAAGATGTGATCTCTACATGGTATTATTATTATTATCTCTGAATGATTTGATATATTATGGCATAATTTAAGAGTGATCTCCCTGTGACTGGTGTGCCTGTTCCTTCCGATCATGCATAATAAATCATGTAAATCATGTATTAACTGTCAGTAGATCATGAAAAACAAATGTTAAACCATAAATACCCTACTTAATATAGGGCTACAAAGGTCATGACAATTGTGCAAATTATCGTTAAGTTTCCGTGAATAACTTCCTTCATGCCATTAATAGTAGCTAGCCTACTGAGTACATCATGCATTACAATTTTAAACAGAAAACCAATGGAGACACAAAGGGCTTGCGGAATTGGTGACTTTCTTGCTGTCACTGACCAGGCGCTTCTGCATGCCATTGAGCTTCCGTTACATTACTTATGTGTGGGGGTCCAGAGCAGAAACCAATTACTCTCGTTAACAGGTGATAATGACTGATGGTTTTAATTTAATTCATGGCAGCTCAAACGGAACAAGGACTCCGTCTGACGGTCTCTAATAAGATCTGATGATTTTTGGCGGTCGTTTTTCTCACGGGGATAGCCTACACTAAAAGTCTGTCTTTGTTGCCGAGTCAAGGCTGTCACCCGTGGAGGTCTGGGAGATTTACGACTCTTTGAGTTCCCACACCGTATCACAAAATTCGCCCAGTAAGCTATGTAACGACCAGTAAAAGTTGCTACTTCTCACTTTCACCACTCTCTAATTACCTCTGACTGAGTCTTGACAAAAGGACATTATTTGATCAAGCTATACAATTAGAACTCTCTTTAATGATGGCACAATAATATACGCGTGTTGAATGGAGCCTACTTATGCGCAATACCCTGGAGTGACATGCATTCACACAATTACACAAAATTGCTATAAACACAATGTCCCATGAGACCTTTCAAAGGTCATCCGTCAGTAGACACTTGGACATTCACCATGGTGATCTCTGATTTCTTGCACTGTCCGTGTTTACAATGCAATAGGAAATTAAACTATGGGGATGAATGTTTAGCAGTTGAGCGTTCCGATTATGTAGCCTAGGCTACGTAACATATTTAGGCTACACTGCAGCCGACACACTTTTCAGTTCTTTTCGCACCATCGCATGTGTAGGCAACAGCATTTTTGAAGTGTGAGTGTTTTAGTGGTCTGGATAGCCCTGCACATATAGGCTACTTCATTGAAACAAAGTCATTGCACAAAACAAAACAAAAACAAAAAAAAACAACAAGAGAAGCCGCTTCCTTACCAGACACACTTTTCCGTACAGAAACAACAGCCCAAGTGCATTACGGCAGCGCATCTCTTCCCCTCCAATGTGAATCTTTCTCCTGCAAGAAATATTTCGGTTTCAGGACGAACGAAATGCTTCTCCAAAATCCAATTTAATCTCTTGCATACTCAGTCCGGTTCAGAAAAAAGATTAAGGGGAAAAAAAATCAAGAATTGTCTGCTACTAAACACCGAACGTTTATCATGTCCTTAACGGGACGGTCACGCTGCAGGGGTCTGGCTGGGTGATGGTGCTCGGACATTCCCCTCGTGGCTCACACCTGGGGGGCGGGGGGGGAGGCGCGACTCCTCTTCAAGCGCGTGTTCACTACTCCGCGTCTTTCTCAAGACATGCGCTCCAACCTCTTTTGGTCCGCCCCCACCCAATCCTATCCCGCTACATCGACCACCCCCCCCCCCCCACACACACACACACACACACATACACCTCCACCTGACTCTCCATTGTTCGCTGTTACTGTAATTGAGACGTCCACTGTTCAAGATGTGGATGAATCACTGATTTTAACCGAAATTATTCATGCCGCGTTATTTTTCGATAGCCTAGTACTATAGAAAGTAGTATCATGTCATGCCCCCAAGGTGGCCTTGGCTTCATTAATAACAAATTTAATTTTGGTATTGTACACTGACTAATTAAAGCATTGTGGCAAAGGGAATAGTGCAAGTGTAGGCCTATCCTTCTTTCAACACTGAAAAGCAGCGCCTTCCCGTGGTAGATTCTAGATGGTTTGGCACAGAATGCAATGAATTCATCCATTTATTGTTACAGATGTTGTTGGTTATATATGATCAAACATACTGAATATTTTCAAAGAACTAAAGTATATATAACCTAAGACAGGTCAATTCAGTGATAGGCCTGCCAGGTAAAGGAAAGACATTACACAAAATAATGACTAAATTTAAATGGTAATATATCACCAAATTACTGCAGTTCATGTCAGTGACATTAATTAGTCTAGCAGACATTTATACTCTTACTGCTGCGCTACAGCACATTTGTATCAGGCCTATGAGGCTATACTAGGCTATGTGACACCCTTTATCCGTCCCAGTCTCTCAGCTATTCACGTGAAGATGTGGTCACACAATGAGACAAACATATGATTCAGTTCTCACAGAATGCTATTTTTTATGACAACTCTATAGTCTCCTCCAGATTGAGTCACATGTATGGCACCTTGGAATGCAATGTAAGAAAAGTGAGAATCCTTATTATTCCTGCAGGATGGTGAAAATACTATACCAGCATGCAAAGCAAGGTAGCATTTTAGAAAATGTTTGAACTACGAGTTAAAACATTAATACATTTAGAAAGTAAAAGATTCTAGGCCTGAAGTGAAATTCAGTGCACTTGGAGAATGACCAACAAAAAATAAAAATAGGAAGGACAAAGTGCAGAGTTGTGTATAAATTGGGAGAGAGGGGGGGAGGGAGTGAGAGTGGGTCAAGTTAGTACTTGGTGGGAATATCCATTACCAATCCCACAATCACAAGTACTATATTGCTATTATACAACAATTCTCCCATAAACTAAATAATCAGAGAACACCCCATTATTGTTTTAAAAATGTTTATTTTGACTTCGTTTTTAACCATAAAAAAATAAATAAAAAAATAGTTCCATTTTCAATAGACAGCATCTTGCCACGTAACCGACATTCCAGATCCCTTTCCAACGGGCAGGGGCGTAGCACAAGATCCTGGGCCCCTGCATAGGCAGTCGTGATGGGCCCTCATGTTCCTCAATCCTCAACCCAGGTACAAAATATATTCCAGACTTTTCAAGGGGCCTCTCTTCCCTTGGGTTGGTTGGTTATTTGAGCCCGAGTCACTGTTTTGGCATTCATCTCTTTCTATTGTGTCAAGATATGTGTATGTGTGTGTAGGGTATGTACAGGGTTGTGTGAAGATCTGGGGATGAATACAAGAACATTTCTGCAGCATTGAAAATGCCCAAGAGCACAGTAGCCGCCATCATTCTCAAATGGAAAAGTTTGGAACAACAACAGCCTTCCTAGATCTGGTCGCTCAGTCAAACTGAGTAATCCAGGACAAAAGGTCTTTGTCAGACAGGTAACCAAGAACCCAATGGTCACTCTGACCATTGTTTTTTTACTCTGACTGGGTTTTCACTCTGACATACACATGTCATAACAAACAGTCTGAATATTGGCTGAATTGTGAATTGTGGCAAATGTGTTTTGACATAAATGAGGAGGGCACAGTATGTATTAATTACTCTCTTTATTAGGATATACACATTACACACACATGTAGGTACACATTAGTAGAAAACACAACAAATGTAGGCCTTTCTTTTGTTCTCGTTCCAGTCCAATTAAATTCTCAGGCCACCATGAACTGGTTGTTTTAAATGTTCCTCATGAAAGATGTATGACTGACAGACCCTGCTGAAGAAGGAGTAAGAACCAACCCAAAGAACTCTCATTCTCAGAGTTAAAACAGACCCCCAGACAGAGTCAGAGTTAATGTCACATCTTTACCTTAGAATGGGAGAACAACTGACAAGTGAGAAACTCATCAGCCGAGAATTGACATGGTCTATCCAAAAGGTCCACATATTGGGGGGAGAGGGCTGTACCAAATCATATGAAACTAGATGTACCGCAGAGCGGTACAAAATATGACCGCCGCCCAGTCCAGCACATTTTTTCCACAAAAAGAAATCACGCTGAAAGGCCTATATGATTCTAACTGTCTCACTAAATTGCATTAACCATACTTAATTCTCACTGGTATCTGCTAGACAACAAGTACCAAAACATGATTAGTTCATAGATTTCACATGTAAAATTCATGCCCACCAAGTTTTGTGTACCCCGGTCTTTCAGTGTCCTGGGAATCCTTGTTGGTGTACGTCACTAAATGTACACATAAATTATTTTATTGTAAGGCCCCCAATGAACGAAAGTACACAAAACTTGGCATGCTTTCGGAGGGTGTCATAATGATCCTACACTTTTAATTTCGTGCAGTTTTGACCTTGTCAGCCAGAGATATTGTGATGAAAACACCTCATTTTTTGCTTTTTAATTTTTAACTAGGTGGCGCTATACATGAAATAAGTGGTAATGGGATGGGTTGATATGCCCCCTTAAGACCAACATACATAAAAAAGGTGGACCTCCTAGGCCCTACGGTTCTCGAGATATTCACAGAAAACTGTCTCCGGCCACCTACAGGCCAGTTGGTGTATAGTAACATAAATTAATTTATTCCCCATGAACGGAATTCCACAAAACTTGGCGTGCATACAGAGGGTCTCATAATGATCCTACACTTCCAATTTCGTGCAGTTTTGACTATGTTAGGTCACAGATACCTTCAATTACAACACCTCATTTTTACTTTTTTGTGTTTAACTAGGTGGCTATACATGAAATGAGTGGTTATGGAATGGGTTGACATGGCCCTTTGAGATCAACATACAAAAAAAAAATGGTCCTCCTAAACCCTATGGTTTTCGAGATATTCACAGAAAACTGTGTCTGCCCTACCCTCATTTCGGGGGGTCCAGCGGGGGGGCTACAGATCAAAACGAAAAACGATGGTTCCATGCTATCCATGTGGGGTTACATGCCCACCAAGTTTCGTGTACCCCGGTCTTTCAGTGTCCCGGGAATCATTGACGGAAATTTGGGCAAATGCTTGGGCGAAAAAGAAAAAAAAAAAAAATCTGACTAAAGCTTCGCTGCGCGGCGGTCATAATAATATGATGTGGTGCTAAACAATAATACTACATTGTAAAAATCATATAAATTAATATGTGAATAGCTGTCATAGAATGGAGGTTTTTAATTCTGGATTTTCAATAGCTTTTTTCTCAGAAGTACACCGGGACCTTGTTCATGTTCATTCGGAACTTCCGAATCCTACAATTGAACTGAGAGTGCACAGACAGATGCATCCACAACACTAGAAAATGAGATTAACAACAGGTGTTCTACCACAAGGACAATTATGTCTCAACACTTAATCTAGGAAAGGAACGTCCCAATCCTAATTGAATATACATTTCAAAGGTTTTTGTTATCATGAATGATAAAATCCCAGAATCAAACGGAGACTGAGTAAATAACGTCCCAAACATTTGGAAAAAAAAGGAGCTGATGTGAGTGGAATTAAGTGGGGAAGGGATATCAAAAGGTCTGAGAGCAGTTGGTGTAGTGCTTTCCTGGAAGAACTTACACCTACACATTCTGAAATAGAATCTCACAATCCAGATCAATATACAATCCTGTAGGAAATACATGGCATCATACAATATTAGTGCCTTAGTTAGTAACAAAGGCTCCCAGACTCTAAGACACATGCATTCAAACGTTAAAATCTATCTTTAGAAACGGCCTAAAGGTCACTCCAACAGCATGCTCATAATGGGTTTGGCTTGTTTTCTGAGCATAGTTCATACTATATACCGTCAAGGTCTTTCTAGTGAGTTCCTAAATCGTTTTCAGGTACAAATTTACAACAACCTTCTATTACAACGCTGGGAAAGTAGCTCTTTTTTCTTAAACAAAGTCACAGTACAAGCAACTTTTTAAACGGTCAAAATGACCAGCGCTGTAGTTCTAGTGTTCATTTCCCCAATGCTCATGGCAATGAAGTGAATCTAATCTAAACTGATCTACTGTACAATGGGGGCTACTCCACTGGTCATCCCACACTACTCCATCCTCTCCTTGGTGTTTTCTGCCGCCGCTGTCTGATGCTGTCTCTCCTCAGCTGCCACGGCCTCAGCGTGGGAACGGACCGATGCTCTGGAGGAGTCTCACTGGTCCCCCACCCTGCCACTGCAGACAAACACAGAGGCACCCATAGATCAGAACACTCATGGTCAATAGAACACTGCTGGTCAATAGAACACTCCTGGAGATGAAGAAGCCAAATTTTCATTATCATTATTCTTGAATGAATTCTGTGAACCTCTAAGCCGATCAAATAAATATAGCCAATCAAAGAAAATATTTAGACTGACTGAACTATGGGTTAGTTGGAATATGAGATAGAAAATTATTTGGCCACTTTATGCTAATTATCATGTGCAAAGAAAACAAGAAAATAATTGGACTGAAATTATAGTGAACATTTGACTTACAATTCGGTTTGTCTGCAGATGCACTAGAAACTCTCCTGAGAGGGACTTTTTCATCTGAAAGAAATTCAAACATTGAAAAACTGATATAGGTACGAAGTTGATATGTACAATTTAGAGACCACTGCACATGTTTCTGATGTCATCCTAGCTAATCTAGATTCATTAGGCCTAAAATGAAATATGTCAAGCCTTTTTTGTTTTAATCTTGATTATTCTATTCTTGATGATTATGTTTACAGCTCATAAAAATCAAAAATCCAGAATCTCAGAATATTAGAATGAAGAATTTATAAAGAAATGTCAACCTGAGATGAGCTCTAATCAGAATTAGGTCAAAACACCAGCAATGGTGACATGGCTAAGGCTTTGATCAATCCTGGATAAAGCCAGCAGACTGGCTTGGTGACAGGTGATTGATGAGAAGATGGAATGAAATAGGAAATGGTGACATCATGTGGTCACCATGTGGCATAGTCCAAGGGGGAAGTGCCAAAGGCTCAGATCAACAAGCCCCCCATGCACCATCTTACAGTCCAATAACAACATCCACTCTCAAATAACAATGTTCAGAAAAAAAGCCACAAAAACATAAAAGTCACATCTAGAAAAGCAGTGTTTCAATAGAGTTTCCACAATACAATACACACACACACACACACACACACACTATGCATTAATGTTCATACACATACATGGGTCTTAGTTCACAAGAAAGTTAACAATAATAAACTATTCTGCTCACCTTGGATTGTTTTGACGTATAGCCACAGTGTCTCCTCCAGTTTAAAGTCTCCATGAATGACTTGGCACCTGTACATCTGAGTGTGTGACGTGTCTCAGTCTCAGAGAGACGTTTCCTCTCTGCAGGTCCTCAGTAAGGATGCTCACTCTGCCCTCGTAGCCTCTCCCCTCGGTCCCCTGTCCATTCTTATACAGGTAAATAAAGTCTGTCCTCTTCAGCCACTTCACTTCCATGGCAACCACACTGGTCTCCATAGAGAGGTGACATGACAGAGTGACATCATCACCAGGGTCAGTGTGGATGTCAGCAGGAGAGGGGATCACCAGTTTTAACACATCTGTGGGGATGTGCATGTGACAGAGGCGTATCAGATATTAAGATGTTGATGTGCCAACCTGCCGACAGATACACAGAATTTTTTCCCCCATTTGATATGGCTAAATTTGCATGAATAAGGACCGACCAAAACTATTGGACTAAGTGGAGGAAAAATACATCACAAATATTATTGACCTGTTTTTGGACAAAAAACTTTCAGTAATTCATATTATCGTCACAATGCTAATGTATAATGCATCTTTTTTACATAACGTGCTATTTAGAGGATGAGTTACAATTTCATAAGAAAAGTTACAATGTCAATGTGATGTCCACAGATTAACACTTAAAAAATCATGATTTATAGTATCTAAAATAACAGATAACAATGTAATAACATATAATTGCAATAAGCTAACTGTTATGCCTGGAATCTTCCATCTCTTTCCCATCAACTGTTGACTAGAACATCATAATCAGAACATTTCTTTTATATTTAGTGTACAGATGACATAATATGAATACATAATATGAAGACATTGGAAGAAACATTTTCTGTAGATGTTGAAAAATGCTAAAATCTTCGCTACAAACTTTGTAGGAGCAAAACTTTCACAAAAGAGTTGGCTAAGGTCTGTAAATTCATAAAGGTTCTACATTTGCTTGCAAGTTTTACTATAGTCGTTGTTAATCATGAAAAACTCTGTTCACTACACATTGTTGAAGGCTTACATACTGCATGACCATAATTTTACTAAAATACTGAAATACCAGGCTATTGATATAGCAAAAATAAGTTTATTCAAGTGTACTATGAGTATACTTATTTTTTACTAAAACTGAGGCAGTACTTGAAGTTGACTTTTTATAAACTATATTTTATATGCCTACAGTAGTGAAGTATAAACAAAAGTCTAAGGTATAACTAACTCAGCCCTACGACTAATTAATACTAAGACTTACACTTATACAAAATACTAAAACTTATACTTATACTTTAGTATAATTTTTATGTCTTTCTGCCACAAAGTACTAATACTTAGTATATCTTGCTCCAAGTGCATAATACAAATCATTGACTCATGCTTAACATTTAATTTATATATTAATATAATGTTGGAGTTTAAAACTTTACAGTATATAGTATGTGTGCTCAATTGCATTATCTTTATACCTTAAAATCATACACAAAAACAGAAAAACATTTGACTTGACTTTAATGATCAAGTTCCTAATAAGGGTTTGGCAATGATGTTATTCTGGCCATGGTCCCGCCCCTACCTGCCAGCCAATGGGAGCCGCCCAATTTTAAATTAGCGCTCACCGCGCCAATTCATGTCTCTCTTGCAAAAAAATATAGCTTGCTAACGGTCTCGTTGACCCGTTCTCAACAAGGAAATGAGAAGGAGGAGAAGATATCCTAGCTAAAACGTAATTTTCAGCATTTTAACATACCACAATGGCATTTGCCATTTATTATTTCAAGGACAAGACTGTGGAAGTTGGGAAGATTTCATGGATGAGTACTGACGACCAGCAACAATGTCCAAAGGTAATCACTAAGTGCCCTGATCTAGAAGAAGAAGACGACGGATGGATGGAGACAAAGTGCGTCATGAAAGGCAGAAAAAAGTCAGACGGTCCAGCCTTTTTCCCAGCAAAGGTTTTGATGGTTGGTGGTAAGTTGTTAATTGTATTGCTTCTCAGTTAGCTTGATAGCATTGTTCTCAAAGTGAGGCCTGGACATAGGCTAGCTAGCTAACTTATAAGTACTCTTTTGATCCCGTGAGGGAAATTTGGTCTCTGCATTTATCCCAATCCGTGAATTAGTGAAACACACACAGCACACAGTGTACACACAGTGAGGTGAAGCACACACTAATCCCGGCGCAGTGAGCTGCCTGCATCAACAGCGGCGCCCGGGTCGGGGAGCAGTGAGGGGTTAGCTGCTAGGTGCCTTGCTCAGGGGCACTTCAGCCGCGCCTACTGGTCGGGGTTCGAACCGGCAACCCTCCGGTTACAGGTCCGAAGTGCTAACAAGTAGGCCACGGCTGCCCCAAACCTACTAACTTGTATCATTGTCAACTACCAGCTATTGTTATTTACAATTTGCCATGTCGAGGATGAGAAAATTAGCCCTTGTTTTGGCGTTAACGTTAGATGCCGACGAGGTTGGCAACGAACATTCCCGTTTGTCATGTTCACTCACAACTAGTTGTTCGATTGGCACCTTTGACTTCTTTGTTTTGGTCGCCATTTTTCTTTTTCTATAGCTCTATGAAGTCAAAATAGGTAGTGAATTTGGCAGAATAATAGATAAGTAATTCAGCTTATACTGTAAGTGTACATTTAATTTTGAACTCTTAAACCCCATTTTGCATTGAATTACTCTTAGTAAAAAAAAATAGGAGTCCTAAAGTTACGAGTGACGAAGTACCTACATGTTTTGCCTGTGGTAGTTTCTACAGGTTTTTTCATATTTTAATAGGCGTTTCAAAATGCAAAAGAGATCCCACAAGCTTTTAATTTGATCTTGTTTCTTACACAGACAACTACAGTGATCTCTGCAAGAAGAGGCAGGAATTCATAAAGGGTAAAGACATCTGGGAAGAAGCAACCAAGAGGAAGAGTAAGCCGAAAAGCAAGGGGAAAGATGTGGAAGAGGATCATGAAGTTCCATCAAAAAAGGTAGGTACCTTGATAAATACCTTGGTATGACACACGTTGATTGTAAGTGACATTTCTTTATCATTTCTGGTGTGCATAAAACTTAACAACATAGTTATATGATTTTTGTTTTGAGTTAGGTTCTCTAGGTATGATCCATCAGTGGTGAGGTTGATTTTGTAAATGCAACTAAATCATCATTATCATGAATGTTTTTATATATGCCTGTTATAAACATATAAAACCGAATTATAATTTTGATAGAAGAGAAAAAAGTCAACGTGTGCTGAAAAACAGTCTGCAAACCAAATGATAGAAGAGTTGAAGAAGCAGCTGGCAAACAAAATATCTTCAGAGGTAAAATATTTGACTATTATGGTATTTTGAGTTGAAGCAATAATTATGGTGTGGATTTTCTGCCTGATTCTTTGATTTCACGTGTTTTGGTGTAGTCGACTAACTCAAATGAGGAGTCATCAGATGAGGAGCAGCTGCCCAGAAACTGGAGTGGGGTACAGAAGAAAGTGAAAGAGCTTAAGAGGGAAATCAAGAGCCTGAAAGCAGACCATGGGAAAGAGATACTACATGCTATGAGAGGTATTTTCTATTTATCAATTCAAGTAGCCTAAAACAACAGCTTTTAACGACTGAAGATGTGCCTATACTGATTCCCAAAGTCAGACAAACACTGTGGGTGTGCAGGTCAGGCATAATGAACTAAACTTAATAACACAATAAACTGAAATTTTCATATACTCCCATACTGAAGCATTGAAATCTGAACACCTGGCTTCAACCTGACATTTATAGGTTATGGCTAATTCAGTCTCCTCCTGCTTCCTGTTCCTGCCTAATCAGCTCCTCTTCCAGTCATTGTCTTCATAACAAAAACTATTTTTTTAAAACACTAATTTAATGTTTTAATGGTCTCAAAACACAGTATTGACACAAAACTTGTGTTGCCTTGTTTTCATTCCCTTTACAGAGCTTCCAGCAGTAGTGACAACGCTGAAAGAGATCATAGAAAAACTCACAGTTCAGATCTCAACTCCTACATCCACCTGGTCAACACCCACACCCACCTGGTCAACACCCACACCAGATCGACAAGTTTGTGCACCCGCCTCTCCTCAAGTGTTGTCTGACCCTGATGATATGGTAAATACCTCAAAATGCATTGATAGTGTATGTGTTTATCCATGTGGGGAAAGGTTTGCTATACAATTTCTCTCTACACCTGGTGATTGTATACATAAGTTAGAAAGAAAGCATATTCATCAACTTTGTACTGGATGTATACAATTCATGATGGATTTGGAAATGCTATGATGATTGCTCATGTTATGGAGTTAGTGTATAGACTGTAGGCCTATGCATATTCACTGCACTGATGAATAGATAGATTTACAAAGATTTTTTAATGTAATTGTTTCATCATTATTTGGTGAGTAATATTCAAATGTTTTGCAGGTGCCTCTTACGCCAGGTTCTGATGTAAAAGTCCCAAGACTAAAGCTGAAATCTCTGCGGACTGCAAGTTCAACTTTGTACATTGGGGATCTTGCGGTGCTCATCTATGGTAAAGACACTCTGTCCAACTCAAGTGTGACCGGGAGGAAGTCAAGGACCCACAAAAATGTTAAATCAAAGCCACAACTGGATAAAATCAAGCTTGATGCTATATTTGGTGAGTGCATTTAATTTAAAGGGACACCAGGCAACGTTTTCTTGTTAATTATCTTCGTAAGTCGGTATATGGTTAAATGACTCATTACAGGGCGAATGAAGACTCTCTCGCCCACCCCTACTGCCTGTAGGAAGAATATCCCGCTTGCAAGTTCAGTGTATCGTACCCGCCGACCGAAGCAGGATCAGTTTACATCCTGCATTCACAGCAGAGGCAGGCTAACGAAACGCGATTGTTGCAAACGTGTGTATAATGGCAGAGGCGGCAAAGAAGCAGCGAAAACCCTTGACGGAAGATGCAAAGAAAAGGAAAAGATCTTCAGACAGAGCGAGGGGGAGTTTCGTAGAGAAAAAGCATCAGGCTTGCCTGGTGTCCCTTTAAGGCAAAACTGGAATAATAGGTAAAGACATAGTTATAATCAGACACTCACTCACTCACACTATCAGTACTACAAATAAAATAAAATAAAAAGAATACATACTAATGCTTCTATATGATGCTAAACAATCAATGTTTTTCAGTTGTCGTAAATCACAGAGGATTTGCACGTGATGTCACCGCCAGCATGCTGCCCATTGTTTTGCCACTCAGTTACCACTCTGTCTTATTCAGTCTGACTGGGGTGTGTTGTGTGTGCAATCCCTTTATAACAGTTTTGCTGATTGCATTTAAGTTCAGAAATGTACCTGATAAACCATCCTCTCTGCCATGACGTGTGTTAATTGTGGATGGTGAATAAGAATAACATTGAGGTAATGTTTTGTTCTGTATGTGTTTTTTCATTCACAGCCCATGCCCAGACGAAATTTCCTGACACCACCATGCAAGATGTGAGACAAATCATAGGAAAGAAATGCAACAACATAAGCTACGCCAACCAAGTAAATGAAAAGAAGTCATAAAAGTACAGATTTTGTTTCTATCTAGTTATTTATTTTTGGTTCCAAAGGTGTGCTTTTCTTTTACCTTTTTTGACAAGGAAGGACTTTAGTTCTTAGTTGAAGATGCTATGTTTACATTTTTACAAGCACAAGTTTTGCTTTACCACTTTTTGCAAATAAGGACTTGATCTTGGAGAGACCATTATGTCTACATTTTTACATGCAAATTGCAATTTACATGTAAGCACCTGTAAAATGTGTTTATGTTTATTACTGCACTGTGTTGTTCATGTCACTACAATGACCACAATGCTTTGGGTTTGTCATGGGTATGTTGTGATATTGAATACTGTACATGTCAACCAATCAAATGTCTTTGTTTGTTTGCTTTCATTTGAATTTTATACTCAGCCAATGATTATTTGTTATTTGTTTATGCCCGCGAAATTGCGGTGAAACTGAAGGTTCACCTCAGTGAGGAGAAGGCTAGTGAGTTCCAGTCTGCCTGGAGTAAAGAGAGGTCACTGTTTCTCCTGCTCCGCCTGTCAGTGCTGTTTCGTGGAGACTTAGCGGTGATTTTATGTACCCTGGCCCACGAATGGTGAATTTTGCGAGTGAGTCACGTTTATGGTGATCAGTTTGGTGTGGACCGGCTTCGTGTTTCTCGTCGGGTCTTGTTCGACTTGCCTCAGAGCTTACTGTTGACCTAGTGCTTAGGCCTGTCGCGATATTCAATAAATCAATTAATCGCATGATAATTAAAATTAGCTCGATAATTTTTCTGGCCACGATAAATGCCATTTGCATGCTTGTTTGTTTTCCTCGTCTCTCTCTCCCTCTCGGGTCCTTACTGTGCTTTCGAGATGTCTCGTAAATGTCTCGTAAATCCGCCGCCCGAGTTGGAAAGTGTAAATTACCCAGCTTTCTTGCGCCATTTTGGGCAGGCACGCCCACTTTACCTCGGAGTACTTGAGGGTACCCCGAGGTGGACGTACGACCTTACAACAAACATGGCTGCGCCCATAGTTGAGATGAGATGACATGTATTTTTTTTGCATATGTACTGTGTTGATATAATAGTTGATATAATGCTCTTACACACTAGATTACATTGCTGCTTCAATCCGGTCACCAATTCATGCATTGCACGGTCTTGCTGTGCCTGCAATACAATGTAACAATTTGTTTTCCAGCCGTTTAGCTAGAGGCTACATGTAGCACAAAACAATAACAATGACTAGCCTCCTGCTAATGCCCCTTGTGGCTCGAGAGAAAGGCGTTCCTAAAGCCACTCATTGGTACATGTTGTATGGGTGAGTGTACGATGATTTACGAGACATCTCGAAAGCAGCATTAGAGTAACCATGAATGAACCCTCATGTCAGTCACTTGTCAGTCGCATGGTGTGTGGGGAGGCGGAACTACTGGCGTAGCCTAGCCTACCACAGAGTGCAGCTAAAGAGCCGCGTGAGAAGTATACCGGTAGGCACAAGGCAGAGAGAAAGCTAGTTGCGAGTTAAGATGGAATTGGTTTCTAAGCCAAACGCGACAGCTGCAGTGTGGGAGCATTTCGGATTTAAACCGAATGCCCGTGGTGAACCACTGAACGTGTACGAGTCGGTGTGTCGCATTTGTTGGAAAACAGTCGCAATTAAAAGCGGCAACACAACAAACATGCATATGCATCTAAAACACAATCATCCGCTGCAGTTTTCCCAGTTGGGGAAAAAAAACACAACAAGTGGGCCGTCTTCCTCTTCCCGAGGAAAATTCTCAGAACGACAATATTATCGCTTATCGCAATAATTTCTGAGACAATTTATCGTCAAGCAAAATTTGTTATCGTGACAGGCCTACTAGTGCTACTGGTCGTTAGCTACTAGCTACTCTAGCTCTTGTTGCAGTTTTCCTTCGGAGACGAACTCGTTTATACCGCCGGTGCTGGACCCACCGGAGCTACCCGACCCGCTGAAGGACGACTGTTACCTCCGGTGCTGGGCCCACCGGAGCTACCCCTCCCCCAGGACGACTGCTTCTCTGCCGGTGCTGAGCCCACCGGAGGACCAACCGCCCTGCTACTGCTGGTGTTGCTAGCTACGTTGGCTAGATCAAGGCAGCTGCTTGCCTCCCGTCTGCGCCTGGACAACGGTCGTCGGTTTGGCTGAGTGGAGTGAAACTGTTCGTTCGTGAGTACACTTACACTGACACACACACACACTCGGATCGCCGAGCGACCGGCGAGTCGGACGGGCATTGTAGCGGTTGCTTTAGAGCTGACTTCAGTGCACCAACAAGCTCTAACAGAAAACCAGCTTGGGGGTTATATCTGCTCATTGTATATTGTTTCAAACATGATTGTTTTCTCTGTTAATGTAACTGTTTACACAGTTAATTATTGTCTGTGTATATTGTATTGTTGGTTGTCTTTCATACTGGTAACTGTTAGCTAACATACTGTCTGTTAGCTTTAATGTTCAGCTGTAGCAGCTAAGTTAGGTTCCCTTCAGAGTGAATTGTTCACTCGCAAGTCTGCTTGTCAGGGTTCTGTAGCTGCTATCACTTTTACTTCTTATTGAAGCTATTTACTAAATAAATATTTGATTAATATATTTCATTAACTTCGGGTGTATTGGCAATTCATCTCTGTATGCATCCACCACTAGTGTAATTACTTCTTACACATACATTATATATTTTTATTCTGTAGGAATACATTATACACTAGCCTAAGGTAAGTGTAGTATTTTTACAGTGGAGGCACCGTGCTATTGAATTTATTGTCTTTAATTATTAGCCTACTCGTATTCAGGAATCTCAGCCAACTCACATTCCACCGCTGAGAATTCAGGATCCTGTTTGCGCCATTGTTTTATACTGATTATAACTAGTGCCTGTGCACACCCGTTAAGAAGGGGTTACATGCATGCAACATGCACTTTTTCCTTTCATTTTCTCCATTAAGGAAAGACTTAATTTCATAGGTCTTTGTTTTTGAAATGTTTGAAAATATATCAAACTTGTTTTCAACATTCTGTCTTGTGATTTTGTAAATGCATCACACTCTTGTGTACATACAGTATGAGTAAACTTTAAGAATACTTTAAGGAGTATATTTCCAGTATATAAATAGTAAGCTACAAGTAATATGCCAAGCAAACTAAAGTATAACAAGTAAACTAGTAAAATAACCAAAGTTTATAACAGTATACTTAAAGTATACAATAATAAACTAAAAATAGGGACTCGAAGTATATAATTAGTACAATGGCAGTATATCGATAAGTGTACTTGTGGTATACTTTAAGCATACGAAAGGGATATACCAAGTACATTGCTAGTATATAGATTAGTGTACTTGTTGTATACTTGAAAGTGTACTTTTGCAAACTTAAAATGAACTTTAAAGTATACTTTTATAAACTTGAAATGTTCCAATTTAGTCCAAAAAAGTATTACATTTGTATACTTTCTAGTACACTAAAAGTACATGGTCTGTAGTATACTTGCTATACTTATACTGAAGCATACTAATAAAATTAACTTAAGTATACTTCTTTTTGCTAAGGGTACTCACATGTGTGAAGTTCACCTCATTCAGCTGAAGGTCATGCAACCCTGAGAAAACATGCATGGCCCAATTATAGGCAATATCTTCTTTTCCCACCCTGAAAAGGCTGCACAAAGAAAACACTAATGCCAATCAAACTCTAACAACTACAAAACTATAACTGTATTACAAATCAGCATTTAGAATACAGCATATTGAAGACTCCTATTCCTATGCACACATACATAAACAGATATAGGGGGAAATGCAATATTTGCCTTGTCAAAAAGCCTACGTAAACACCTACGTCTGAGTTATGATAAACTATTTGTCAAGTAAATGGTTTCCATTGCTTCTCCTTTGTGCAGAGTAATAACCCATGTCCTGTTTTTTTCAAGTGCAGCTGAGGTCTGAGCTTTTCCATCAGCTGCACTCACTCTTTTGAATTCTTCCTATTTACTGGTGAAGGAATGCAGTATAACCTGTTGCATGATGGAACACACAGTTCACATTCGAGTCATAGTCACACGCAAAGACCTTTAGCACCTTGTTTACATAGAACTGATTAAATCTTTGCTACCGTCACCCTCCTCTTACTCCAGGCACTTTCTCTGCTTTATCTAAAGAGTAGCCTAATTGTCCAGAAAATGTATGAATATGAATAAATGTCAATTTATATATATGCCACTTTTCTAAACATGATGGTAATTGGTCAAAGTGCTGTACATTAATACAAACAAACAAATACAAAAAAACAAGACTATATCACGCTTAATTTATTTCAAGTTCATCCACACCAGGATAGATCAGGAGGATCAGGAGCTGGGCTTGGCCCCTTAGTTCCAGTGAAAGCAACTTTAGGGATGGCCCCTTCCTGTTCCAACATGACTGTGCACCAGTGCACAAAGCAAGGTCCATAAACACATGGACGGCAGAGTTTGGTGTGGATGAACTTGACTGGCCTGCAGAGTCCTGACCTCCTTCCCGCTCACTCAGATCCTCTGACCAAAATCTTCTAGCTATCCCCGGGACCAGACTCTCCACCCTGGGTGGCAAGTCCTTCAAAGCTCATCTCAAGACCTTTCTCCTCCACACCCAACACATAGCTCCATCTTTCCTCCTACCCTTTTTTTCTCTTTGTTTGTATTGTTTTTGTTTGTTTGTTTGTTGTTGTATTTTCCTTTCCCTTAAACGTAACATTATTATTATATTATTATTTATTCGCTCAACAACACCATCTACAGGCCGATAGGTGTATAGTCACTAAATGTACAGATAAATTAATTTATTTTATGTCGCCCCATGGATGAAATTCCACGAAACATGGCATACCCCCAGATGATGTCAGGTTAATCATACACATGAAATTTGGTGCAGTTCAGAACATCTCAAATGACATAGGGACGATTAAAGAATAATAATACTGCATTTTCATTTTTTGCGGGGGGGAGGGTGCAAATCACAACGTGATTATGGGCAAGGTTGATGCGGGCCCTTGAGACCAACATACCATAAACATGTGGTCATCCTTGGTGCCACAGTTCAGGTAGTTATTTAGGAAAAACTGCATTTTTTGGGTTTCGGGGGGCTCATCAAGGAGGGGGTAGGGTGGGGGGAGGTGGCCCCCAGGGACCAAACAAGGGAAAAAAAGAACTTTGAGAATCCCTATACGACCGCTACGCTAGCTATGCGGCGGTCATAATTATACCAGAAAACGTTTAGTCCAAGGGTGCGCAAACTGTAACCTGAATGATTTTCCTTCCTCCTAGCTCCACTCATCCATCTGGGATCGCACATATTATTGGATAAACCACTTCCCTGTCATCTTTATTGACGTGCCACTTCAACCACTCACATCGAAGCCAACCTGTGACACTGATGACGCTTGCTTCCTCGATGCGAGCCGCAAAACAGTCTCACAGTCGCTTCTCCGCTACGTCACATCTATGAAACTCCCGCCCTGCGTCCTGATTGGCTCTACCATAAAATCTGGTGCCAAAATCACTCCCAATGGAAGCGATCCCAGATGGATGTCAGTGGAGCTAGGCGGAAGGAAATTCATCTGGCGAGAGTCCACTGATTCGGTCATTGAGGCTCTCTATGAAAACAGTACAAACTTTTGTCTTTCTGAAGTTTATTTTTGTATTCCGGGGTAAAGCAGCCTAATTGCCTAATTGTGTTGATAATAGTTTTTCCTACCCGTTTGCTGTTTGAACTGACAGGCGCCGCCCTGAACTTTACTGCAAGTACTAGCTTATGACATCAACCGCTACATCTCTATTTGTTGATAGTTATGTCATATCTCAATCTGTCCATTTCTTTCCACAAAACCCACCAGAAGTAATCCTTTAAGGGGTTAGTTTTAAAATTTTGAAGTTACCAACTTCCTGAAGTGGGTCCTCTTCATTTCTGTGCCCATGGGGCACAGAGGTTCATGCTTGACAAATCATGTCCTTTGGTGTGAGGTTGGGACCCCATGTTGTGACATAGGTGCCCTTATTTGTTTTTTCGCCCCTGCCCTTTAAGAAGTCTGTGCATGCCACTGGACTGCTGGATAACTTTTGTGGTTGTTTGATCGATGTCTCATCCATCGAAAAGAGACATTTAAAAAAGTCTTTGATCATACACAAGCATGAATATTTTTTTAATTATATTCCATATTTACTCACTCCAAAAATGAGACTGCTTTTTTACAAGATATTAAACTGTTTAGAAAAGAACTCTGGAGTTCCGGTTTGGCAAATGGCGGAGTGAGCAGCAGATCGGAAGAGCTCTGTCTGAATTCGACATTTATTTTAAATTCTTCATTTGAAAACCATATTTAGACTTTGGTGACCCTCCTGTATAGGTCTTGGACACACTACGTCATACATGGGCAACATACGGCCCGTGGGCTTTCCCTGACCGGCCCGCGTAAGGTCCGTGAAAGAACAATAGTCAAGAGCCTAGCATAGAGATAATGCATGCAAATCAATATCGTTGTTTTTATTTTGAAAGCGACTGCTATTTGTACGCCCATACATTTGTGCGTGGATGCATACGACCCTCACTGATGTGCTGGTGAATAGAATTTATGCTTCTGCGTCGACACAATGCACTTGCCTTTACGTCGGCGTAAACCTTTCAAAGTTTTGTGTCTCTTATGTCTGCGTCGCTCACCATCGCAAAGGTTGTTAGAACGAACTCCTACTGCTGCTCGTTGGCGATACAAAGTGTTCATTTCAAAACGTTACTGGCAGATAGACAGTTTAGAATCGGATAACCCCGTAATTGTAACCAAAATATGTCTGAGTTTATTTCCAAAGCTTATGTTAGCGAACTAGTATGATGCTACTGCCCACAGGTTGCTTGAAGCAGCTGACTCAACACACAGAGCGAGTTGACCAATCACAGTTACAGCGGGGAAAATAAGTATTGAACACGTCAATATTTTTTTCAGTAAGTATACTTCCAGTGAGGCTATTCGCATGAAATTTTCACTGGACATTAGTATTAACTTAGGTAATCCACACATATATAAAAACCCAAACATTAATGTCTAAAAGTAGAGTTATGAGTAAAAAAGTGGAATGGCACAGGGAAAAAGTATTGAACACGCTAAGAAAAAGCAGTACTCAAAGGCAAGAAATGGCAAGGAACAAACTGGAATCTATAAGTAGTTAGATAAATTATCCCTCCTATCTGTGCAAATTGATATAAGCTGGGTTAGTACATACTGGTGGGCTATAAAAAGGTTTTTTGTTACCAAGGTGTCAAACAAGAAACATTTCATAATGGGTAAAAGCAAAGAGCTCTCCCAAGACCTTTGCAACCTTATTGTTGCAAAACATATCAATGGAACTGGTAACAGATGCACATCAAAACCTCCGAAGCATCCAGCAAGCAGTATTGGAGCCATTATCTGCAAGTGGAAGGAACATCACTGCATCATCACTGGCCATGCACAGGCTCTCCTTGCAAGATTTCTGACCAGGAAGTCAGAAGGATAGTCAGAAGAGTAGCCCAAGAGCCAAGGACCACTCGGAGAAAGCTCCAGAAAGACTTGGTACAGTTGTTACAGAGAAAATCATAGGTAATGCACTCCACTGCCATGGCCTCTATGCACGCTCATCCCGCATGACTCTATTGCTGAAGAAAAACATGTCAAAGCTCGTTAAAAGTTTGCTACACAATATTTGGACAATCCTATGAAATACTGAGAGAATGTATTCTGGTCAGGCGAGAGCAAAATTGAACTTTTTGGATGTCATACTACACACCATATTTGGGGGAGAAATGGCACTGTGCATCCCCCTAAAAATACCCTACCAACAGTGAGGTTTGGAGGTGGTGGCATCATGGTGTGGGGTTGTTTTTCATCTCATGATACTAGCAGACTTCATACAGTTGAAGGAATGATGAAATGAGTCATTTTGGTCTGGGAGAATCTTGACCGTCCACCAGGATGATGAGGATGAGACATGGCTAGACCTTCCAGCAGGACAATGATCCAAACCATTCAGCAAAGGAAACTCTCAATTGGTTTCAGAGAAAGGAAATCAAGGCCCTGACTTCAATCCAATTGAACAGTTTTGGAAGTTAACTAAAGATCAGGATTCACAAGAGGGACCCCTGGAATCTTCAATATTAAAGGACTATCTGTTGAAAAGAATGGGCCAAAATCACACCAGAATACTGTAACTGGTTAGTTTCGTCATACGGGAAATGCCTTGAAGTTGTCATTACGAATAAAGGCTTTTCCACAAGAAATTTCAGCAGGCGTGTTCAATACTTTTTTCCTGTGTCATTCCACTTTATTACACATAACTCTACCTATGGACTTCAATGTTTGGATTTTTTTTATATGGGTGGATTATCTGAGTTAATACTAATGTCTGGTGAAAATTTCATGCAAGTAGCCTCATTGGAAGTATACTTACTGAAAAAAATGTTGATGTGTTCAATACTTATTTTCCCCGCTGTATGTGCATAAAGTTAAAGCAAAAACAGCCTACATTTTTAAAATAGTTTTCTTTGTGCATGTTGATTAACTAATGACAGCCTACTATTGTCTGCTCCACATTTTCGTAGTCTAATTCTGCATAGAGTTAATTTAATGATGGAATGATTTAATGATGAAATATTGCTGAGTGTTGATGAAATGGTGGCACAGGCCTATTGGTTGTACTGACTCCTTCACATTTTCATGACCTAGCCTAATTATATAGATATTGTAGTACTTTTTTAGCCTGACGAGCCAGACCCACATTACAATGTAGGGTCTGGACACTCACCGTTCGCAGTGCTCAGTCCGAGGGGCGGGATAATCAGTTGTCTTTCAAATTCCCTCTGCACGCAATAGGACAGCGGCAGCGCTATGAGTCCCATGCGTTTCCCACCAGCTGAGCTAGTTGGCTAGTTCAAACGTTTGCCAACTTAATAAAAGCTTAACTCGTGTCACACTGTTCGCCAGCAGCAACATCCATCTCACTCTGCCATCAATCATTATGTTAAGCCCACCTAACGACTCTATACATGATTTCATTGGCCTGATTAAGTTTCGATTTCTGGAGCTCACAAGCCAACGGAGAGTTTCTAGACTAGCCCTGGCAGCAAATGTAATTCGCTGCCGCTAGGGGCGCGTCTAGATTTCTAGGCTAGTACTTTTTTATATCAGTCTTTGAAAACTGAAAAAAAAAATGTCAATGTCAAAAAATCATTTTCGAGAATGAGGATTAAATACTGGACATAGATTAAATATTGCTGTTTTTCAACCAACCTCTTTCATTGAATCCTTCCTGCAAGAAGTTTTCGGAGCTGAGGCTTTCCCCCGCCCTGTGGCCGTTGATAGAGCACATAGGCTGGCCGTTCAGAAGAGGCCAGTCGGTACACCACGTCCGTTCATAGCGTGTATCCACCACTTCCAGATGAAGCAACGTATAATGCAGTTAGCGCGTGAAAGAGGCTCCCTGATCTACAAAAGTGATGGGCCTAGTTGGGCTATATAGCCCAGTTAGCTTGTTATGATAGGCTACCCTCTGAACCCAACCTGCCACAGGCTGCTAGTTTAGCCTACTGGTAATTATGTATTTTTTAAGGATGGAAATAATCAGTCAACATTTGAGTGCATTTTTTTTTTTTTTTTAGTGAATAACATATTGCATTTTAAGTTGCTGAAACCTGGCTGTCCTAGATGACTGCCATATAACCCACTCCCTTTTTTTTTTTTTCTTCTTCTTTTTTTTTTTTTTTTTTTTAATTATTTTTCACTATTCCTCATTTAAACAATAGTTTTCTCTTAATTGGAGGAGATTTTAATGTAGTACTAGATGTGACTCTGGATAGGTCCTCTAATAACTCCCAAAATCCCTCTAAATCCTCTGGAGTTGTTAAGGACTTCATGACTCAGTGTGGCCTCACAGATGTCTGGAGATTTCAGTTTCCCCATGCCAGAGCCTACTCCTTTTTCTCTAATGTACACCATACCTACATCCGCATTGACTATTTCCTGGTTGATAATAGACTGTTGCCTAAAGTTAAGAATATTTCATATAGTAGTATTGTCATCTCTGACCATAGTGCAATCTTGATCTTAATATCCCCAACCGTCCACCCCCTAATAGAATATGGACCCTCAACCCTCTCCTCTTAGCAGACGACCAATTTGTAGAAGTCATCTCCAACCAAATTCAATTCTTCCTAGAGACAAATACCACCCCTGAGGTCTCATATGCAACAATTTGGGAAACATTGAAAGTATACGAGGGCAAATTATAGCATACTCCTCACAAATGTCAAAAGTAAAAAAAATCCAAATTATCTGAACGAATACTTAACATTGACTCAAAATACGCCCAGTCCCCAAACCCAGAACTTTACAAGGAGCGTTTAAGGCTACAATCTGAATTTAACCTTTTATCCACTGATGAAGCTACACGTCTTCTTTTGAAATCAAGGCATAACGTTTATGAATATGGGGACAGGGCGAGTAGACTGCTGGCTAGACAAGTTGCGACCTCCCGCTCTATTACAAAGATTCAGTCAAATACAGGACAGATCTTGACAGATCATGACGACATAAACAAAGCTTTTTTGGATTTTTACTCTGACCTTTACACATCGGAATGCTATACCGACAGTAATGAGGCTTTTTTTTGAAGGCCTTACTATTCCTGCTGTGTCTAAGGAGCAAAATAATATACTAAATGCCGACATTTCAACCTCTGAGATAATTGCAGCCATACAATCAATGCAAAATGGTAAATCTCCCGGGCCTGACGGATTCATAACTGAATTTTATAAGAAGTTTTCTCCACAATTGGCTCCATCTTTAGGACTTTAATCACCAGTGTAAATCACATGACGGGCAGGCCACCACAACCACCACATTTTTGCCTTTTCTCCTGTACAAATTCTTTGTTTGTCTCCTCATCTCTCAATAGTCACACTCCCAAGAAATGTCCTGGGCCAGTGGTTTCATGGTCTACTTACTCAAACCTATAACAACTGCTCATACAGTTGGATACATGTAGGCATGTACAATGTTCAAGTTGGCCTTATGACATAACAATAACGCCTTCACACCAGACCTTCCTCAGACGTGACGGGGAAAGCCCTTCCTCAGACATGACACATCTGAGGAGGGCTTAGCCTACCCCAAAATGGCGGGGAGGGCTACCCCAAAACGTCACATTATCATCTCCATCTCCTCTCTCGGGCGCTCTCTTCCTCCCTCTCTTACACACATTCCTGCAACTCCTTTTCCAGTTGTTCCATACTCCCTCTCCTCTCTCTGTCTTTCCTCTCCTTTCTGAGGGATTCTCTCCATTCCCAGGGTTCACTGCTATAGTAACTGTCACTGTTACCTTCAACCATGCCCTAAATCCTCTTCATAAACCATTAACCTGTGTGCTTTTGTTCTTCCCATTCACATGCAGCAGGTGACACCACGGCCCACATTTCTGCACGACCTGTATAGTCTCCTGCAGCTGCATGCTCCTCCATGTCCTCTTGTGGCATTTCTCCTCTACAGGTGAAATGAATAAGGGTGTCTTTCCAACAGCAAACGCCGTCTCTACATCCACGGCCATTGGTCTACAGTACCCAGCGACACAGGAATGACCAGAGCTGACAGCATACACAGCCCCACGTCCAAGTTCCCCTGGAAGACTCCAGCAAAAAGTCTGATTTCTAACAGAACAGTTGTTCTTTTTAGTAAACCCTGTGTACACAAACAATGTTTTCAATGCTCGAGTGCACGTGTAGAGACCCTGTGATACTTAGAGCAAAATGTCATGTTGTGTCGAGCCTTCTTAGTGTTTTAAAAACAGCGATCGTAGTAGTGCCCCTAGCACTCCCATTCAAAAGGCCATTTGACCCAAAACGAAAATACGGTCAATCTTAAAAGAGGCGCTTCCATCCTAATTATGCTTTTAAATGAAAGTTAGGTAGATTCACAAAAAGACCCTTGGTTGCATTTTGGCAAGAGTTACGCTTTAGATAGATAGATAGATAGATAGATACTTTATTGATCCCCAAGGGGAAATTCAAGGTCTCAGTAGCATACAGACATCACACACAACATGCACTTACAACAGAAATGGTAAATATAAATATAAACATATAACCAAACTCCACTGTACAATAGAGACAGTAGAAGATAAGAAAAACTAAATACTAAATATACTATATAAATTAAAAAATCCACAGTGTGCTTGAGGGTGATCAAGCATGAGACGCTTGCAGTGACAGGGCCGGGACTGGCCTGTAGTTCTGTGTGCATGGTAAGGTGCTCAAGAGAGTGAGTGTCATGGTGAAGGTGCAAAAAGTAGTCCAACAGTAGTCCAACAGTGCAAGAATAAGGTCTAGAGACCAGCATAAATAATATACAAATAAGAGAGTAAAGTATAATGTAGACAAGGTAATATAAAAAACTAGTGCGTCAGTGTTGGCTGACCAGTCCAGTTTATTGTCCAGGTGGAGACCCAGATACTTGTAGGTGCTTACCACCTCCACATTGACCCCATCAATGGAGACTGGTAGCAGAGCGGGCTTAAACCTGCGGAAATCCACCACCATCTCCTTGGTCTTTGAAGTGTTGAGTTGAAGGTGATTGAGTTTGCACCATTGCACAAAGTCCTCCACCAGACTCCTGTACTCCTCTTGCTCGTCCCTGATACACCCCACAATTACAGTATCGACAAAAAACGTCTGCATGTGGCATGACTCGGTGTTGTAGCAGAAGTCAGATGTGTACAGGGTGAACAGGACTGGAGAGAGCACAGTTCCCTGTGGCGCTCCGGTGCTGCTGATCACAATGTCAGAGAGACAGTTCTTCAGTCTGACGAACTGTGGTCGCTCGGTCAGGTAATCTGTAATCCAGGTTACCAGGTGAGCGTCCACACCCATCTGCAAGAGCTTGTCTCCCAGTCTGAGGGGTTGGATGGTGTTAAAAGCACTTGAGAAATCAAAGAACATGATTCTCACAGGACTTTTCCCCTTGTCTAGGTGAGAATATGTCCTGTAGACAATAAGGGACTGTAAGATATTTACGGGGGGGGGGGGGGGGGGGCTTAGGGGAAGGCCCAGGAGAATTTTTTTGGCCTGGGGGGAGGGCCGAGGAAAATTATTTTTTCCTGATCCATGATATTTTTTCCCCCTGATCATTGATCCGTTTTCGATATTTTAAAAGGTTTGTAGGCCAAAACATGATTCACGTCTCTTTGACAGAGTGGGCGAGTCCAAAAAGTCGCAACCCTACCTGAATCTCCCACAACCCCCCTCGTATGCTTGCAGGTTTTTAAACATGACGTCTAGCAGTGTTGCGCGGTCTGCCCGAAATTAAGCGGTCACGGTTATGAGCCATAAACAAAATATTTTAATGATATTCGTATGGTATAAAATTCTCGCCAAAAGTTTTCTGTACCTGTACCAAAGTTTTGTGCTTGTAAGAATATTTTGTGCTCGTAAAAAATATTTGTGTACATGTAAAAATAATTTGTATCTGTAAAAATATTTTGTGCATGCAAAAATGGTTTGTACATCTTCAAATCCGTTTTATACGGAACTGTGTAGAAAAAAAATTTGAATTTGCGAACGATTTTTGCACGCACGGATTTTCCATTTGCAAGTGCGCATCTGTTTTCTACAGACATGAAACAGATCTACGGGTACGAAACGAATTTACAAGTACAAAACTTTTTTACAAATTTTCCCAAAACAGCCAATCACAGCACTGCTTACTGAACGGACAGTCAGCCGATCAGCTCGCTTCTTTAATTCTGAAACGCTGGACATACCGCTCTGGGTACATCCATGTAAACACTACAGTCAGAAGAGGTGAAACAAGTATTGGCTGGGCTAAGCTAACGTCAAAGATACTGCTTTTATCAACTGTCCCTGCTAACGTTACATGAAAGCACCGCACATATAACGTGGGAAATACAAAGGGAGGAATGACTAGTCGGAAAACACTATAACACAATAACTATACAGAACAATTATGTAAGGGATAATGTATAGAACGCCGGTCATTATGGGGAAAATAAGTCCCGACAGGGCGAACCGGACCCCGACGCGCCAGCGGAGGGGTCTTGTTTCGCCCTGAAGGGGCTTATTTTCCCATAATGACCGGCGTTCTATACATTATCCCGCTTATTATACGGCTACTTGCCAAAACGAAAAAATAAACTCCATGATACGTCTCTTTACACTTATTTGTTACCGTTTCGTCGTGGCTTTTGCTGAGAAACAAATAGTTTGCAACACACGCTGAACTTGAATCAAACATTCTTTAGAACACAGCTGATCAACCGTCTGCTTTCACTTTTGAATGAAGTTCCAAGCGCAAACTCCGTTGCCATTGACAGCGGTCATTCTTGTTTTCCAGAGGTCCTTTTCCAAGAAATAATGACCGCTAGAACTTTCGGATATCCCATTCAAGTCAATGGAGCATTCTACTTGCATTGTGAAGAGCCGTATAATAAATCATTAATAATAATACTAATGATCCGAATTTTATTAGTTCTAGTTAATGATATTAGATTCATAGTAGGGAAGGAATAGAGTTAAGTTGAGCTGTTTGCTTGTTAGCTAAGTTAGCTCTTCTTTTTTAAGTGTTTCACCTCTTCTGAACTGTGGTGTTTACATGGATGTACCCCGAGCGGTATTTTCTATGTCCAGCGTTTCAGAATTAAAGAAGCGAGCTGATCGGCTGACTGGCCGTTCAGTAAGCAGTGCTGTGATTGGCTGTTTTGGGAAAATTTGTAAAAAAGTTTTGTACTTGTACATTCGTTTCGTACCCGTAGATCTGACTAGTTTCATGTCTGTAGAAAACAGATGCGCACTTGCAAATGGAAAATCCGTGTGTGCAAATATCGTTCGCAAATACACAAAAACAAATTCTACACAGTGAGAAAACGGATTTGAAGATGTACAAACCATTTTTACATGCACAAAATATTTTTACAGATACAAATTATTTTTACATGTACACAAATCATTTTTACAAGCACAAAATATTCTTAGAAGCACAAAACTTTGGTACAGGTACAGAAAACTTTTGGCGAGAATTTTATACCATATATTCGGGTCATTTGCTCCATTGTCATCACATGTGATGTTAGAGCGACAGGCCTGTAGTCATTAAGCTCTCTGGGGTGTGGCTTCTTAGGGACAGAGGTGAGACATGATGTCTTCCACAGTGTTGGAACTTGTCCGAGACGTAGACTCAAGTTGAAGATGTGCTTCAGTGGCTCCCCCAGTTCAGCAGCACAGGCCTTGTGTAGCATTGGACACAGTCGGTCAGGCCTGGCTGCCTTACGAGGAAGTTTTTTAAAATGATAACTTACTTGATCAGCCGTGATGATGGGGGGGATGAGGGGAGGGGAGGAGGAGGAGCAGGGGCGGAGCCAGAGGGGTGGCTCGGGGTGGCACAGGCTACCCTTAAAATTTGACTGGCCACCCCAGGTGCCACCCCAAAATCATAGTGGTTGACCATTATGACGGTCTGGCGGGACCTTTCTTGATGCACCTGCAGCGCTAGTTTGTGTGTCAGACAGACTTTGGAAAGTGGCAAACACGCTTGCCATTATACATGACTTATTGTTTTTAGCATGTGAGTTTAGGCCTACAGGCTACTGCTTGTACTAACAGGCAAAATATCTATTTACCTATCGCATCTGCCAGTGCCTATTTATCTAATCACACACACAAGTTGCGTCTGTTGAATCACGTCATTCTAGACTAATTTTCCTACCTACTTATTTTACCTAGCCTACCCTGCCAACATTTGCTAGGTCATTAAGTGTTAACTGTGGGCCTAAAAGCATTTAATTATAATACTGTCCTAATCAAGGTTTGAAAATCGGAGGTTCACAGGCTACTGTGACCTTGGTGCCCCCTTCTTTCAATATTCTTTGCATCCGACTAATAGTGATTTTCATTTAACCTATGGCCTGTCAAAATAATCTTAGCATTCACAGCGCAAATTAATTTAGTCTTTTACGCAGTGGAGAAAGTGACTGCGCACGACAAGAAAGAAAGAGCGTCCATTCACCCATTCTTCTCTGTTGAACTACCGTACTCGCAAAGTAGTCTACTCATCACACAGACATTACATGTATCACATCACATGAAAGAGCTTTTTCTCAGCTTTTAAACGATGTTAGCCACTAGTTGCTGTGGTAAACGGTTTGCGAGAAAAGTAACTTTAATTTAATCATATTATTATACAGTTCTGCACCCATCTCCCTACCCATTCATCTCGGTGGAATGCTTTGCGAACTCTTCCCATATAGCCTACAAACAATACATACAAACCATATATCAGAATAAACAGCGGACCTTACCGAACACAAAGGTGTGAAGCATCCCCCTGTACAGATAGCCATTCCAGAGTAATCCGGTTTTGAATTTGCAGCAAATTTCTACATGTCTCCAACTTTGGCCTTTACATTTCATAGCAGGCCAAATAAAACATAAATGTTAAATATAGCCTAGATATTTGTAAATATTAAATTCAGATGATTTACAGTTCCATGTAATTGTTCATGTTTCATGTTTTTGGTCATGTTTTGTAGCCTACAGTGATGCAGGTCTACTGTAGCCTACTGTTCATCAAGCTCACGCATTATCAGTGTTGGGCAAGTTACTTCAAAATCGTAATGTATTACTGTCATTTCAAAGTAATTTGTTACATTATAATATTACTGTCTCTGAATTGTAAGGCATTACACTACAATTGTATTACTTTTAAGTTACTTTTAGTAGTTACCAAAATATCTAGAAATATGGATTTGGATTTCTAAATGCAGTTTATTATGCTCAATGCAGCTCATTGCACTTCTAATGGAGGGCGATGTGGTATAACATAATGACTGAGCTAGGCTTAAGGCTAACAACAGTAGAATGCAATAGGCGCAGTGATGGCTCATGATGCAATACAAGGAACAATCATAGCCAGAATTTTGTTAAAAGCAGACAAAAGGTCGAAGTCTGGTCAATTGTGATAGAAATGCTGTAACTTTAGGCTTAGGCCTACTCATTAAAATCAACAGAGAGCCCACTACCTGTAAATTGTAACCCAAAACTTGTCAAGATAGGCTACGCAGTGCCGCTGCTGGCCATTTTGGTGCCCTAACTGGTGAAATACAGTATTAACCCAAGTATGTCATCATATGGCCAACTATAAAGATGTAATCTGCCTGTTCCCAGGGATGGGTAGTATTTCTGAAACATGTAATATGTATTTGTATTTAAAATACAAAATAGTATTTTGTCATTTGTATTTTATTGGGTTGAAGGAAATGGCTCTGTATTTTGTATCAAAATACTTTATTGGTGTGTATTTTTGTATTTTAGAAATACTGCAAAATACTATATGTGAAAACACTAAAAAAGTAGATACTACACAGAGGTGTAATGAATAATTGGTAATTAGGCAACAATGGTTTATTTTTATCGCAATCAGCTGATTTGAGAACAGCTGTGTTCACAGACACTCACAGCTTTTCAATGAGGCTATTGTTGAAGCATCAGCACTGGTGTGAAGTCCTACGCAAGTAAAGATGAGCAAGTTTACCTGTGCAAGTTCTCATAAGGACACCGACAAAGGCAACCATGTCCTATTGTCTCCATGCCAATCTTTAACAGAAAAAATGTCATAGATTTCAATGAACCACAATGACATCAATAGATGGTAAGGTGTTGAGTGTGTTTGAATTCCCTTCCTTGTAGCATCCATTTCTGCATTCTACAGTAGGGACAAGTTCACCTTGTTTACAATTCTATTTCCTTATTAGCTGCATACTTGAGGTTGGAGATATTAAGGCATATCAAGTTTCTCACATACTGGAAGTTCAAGATACATAGCCTTATGATTTTCTTATTCAGTTCTGCACTGGACTTGAATTACGAAATTTGGCACAGATACACAATTATGATTTTGGCCTATTGATTATAATGTGGTTAATTGAAAGCTCTGTCAGTCGTTTTGGATAAGCATCAGCTAGATGACTAAATGTAAATGTAAATTCTTGAATTATTCTTCTGATCACACTACATAAATTTGCATACGGTATACTCTTTGGTATGACGGGCCAAATTGTATTGTTTTTTACTATATAGTTTTAATAGGCTAAATGTTTGGGATATTAAAAAGCTTTTTTGCAGTGCTTCCATACTTCCTTGAAAAAAGTATTTGGAGTATTTGAGTATTTTCTAAATACAAAAATACAGTATTTTATTTTGATACATAATATGGTTACTGTATTTTGTAGTTTATTTTGATACATTAAAAATGAGGGTATTATGTATTTTATTTTGAAATACATTCTGATGTATTTTTGCCCATCCCTGCCTGTTCCCAGCATTAGAACAACACGTTGCGATGGTTAGCTTGTCACCTGTGACGATATATGCTAGGCCTAAGTGACTGACCTATCTGGGTGCGTTTGGAGATGCCTGATGAAATCAGACGTTGCGGAATAGGCATAATTTATCCTGGTGCCACACACATTGCATGTAGCTGTTCGCTTATTTCCTCTGCAGTTTTTTGTAACCGAAAGTAATGATAAAAGGCACAACTCCGGGAGGACTTCTTGTCGCCATGGTCAATGCATTTATATCTGTGAGTGTGCGCACATAGCGCATGCGTTACATTGCACATTATGGCAAAGGGGCCATGCCGCTCGTTATACGTTTCACAAAGTATATGTAGCAGTAAAATAAAATAGAAATACATGAATAAATTTAGATTAAAAAAGCAATAATTGCATGAAATACAGCTTGTTCAGGAGTCTCGAAGCTCGAGTCCGAGTCAAGTCTGAAGTCTTTTGAGTGGAGTCGCAAGTTAAGTCTGAAGTCACTGTTTTTGCGACCTAAGTCCAAGTCCCCATCTTTTTTACATTTCTATCCCTTCATTCTCTTTAATTCAAGCACTGCAAAATACTATATGTGAAAAACACTAAAAAAGTAGATACTACACACAGGTGTAATGAATAATTGGTAATTAGGCAACAATGGTTTATTTTTATTGCAATCAGCTGATTTGAGAACAGCTGTGTTCACAGACACTCACAGCTTTTCAATGAGGCTTTTGTTGAAGCATCGAAGCTGACATGAAGAGCATTCATGCTTTAAGAATCAAAAAGATTAGCGTGGCACCGCTCTAGATGTGTCATTAAAGGAACCGTATGTAAGAAATGTATTTCAATTAATCATAAAATAGCCCTGATATGTAACTAGACATTAAGAAATTATGTTCATTTCAAATACTTATATCACTGACAACAGTAGTCCGGCCAGGATATTGTCATTTAAAAAGTGAAGTTGCAGCCCTCAACTGATGTTGATGTTGTGTTTTGTCATGTCATGTCATGTTTTGGCCTGATGCGCCACCCTCCACCTAACTACTAATCACAAAGTCAGTAGTGTTTCGGCATCCGAGTTGGCAACCTCGAGTCAGGGGGGAGGGGGAGGGGATACACTGCTCTACAGTAATTTGAAAGTGATTGCAGTACCGGTCTTGGCCACAATCTTACATATGGTTCCTTTAAATTAATTGTGCTATTTCGCGAGGTATAGAGATCTTTCGGTTTCACACACAAAGTGCACTTAACTGTTCTTCATATCCTAGTTGTCTCTGATAAATTGAAAATAATGAGCGTAGGCTTATGTCCATCGAGTCAGTTGCAGCCAGCCACAGTCATCTTCAACCAGTAACAGGAGATACGTTCTGCTATTTGCGCAGTTGTTTGCAAATATGTATCAAAACATAACACCACTTAATTTCAGGTTAAAATGCATTGTAATGCGCGTTACTGAAGTTTGTACCGAGTAAAATATTACCCAATATTTTTTTGTAATGCCTTACATTACTAACCTGGCCCTAGCCAGATTAATTTCGCTCCGCCTAGCTCCACTCATCCATCTGGAACCGATCCATTGAAGTGTTGCTTCCAGGGGGTCAAGAGCCTGCAGATTAGCTTCGGCATGTTAGCATACGCCATTTTCAAATATGGCGCTGCATGGAGCATTTGGAACCAGCTCCATGCACGAAAATCCATGTTGGGCACGAGCTCTCATGCGCGTACATGTTGGTGGGCGGGTACCTATCCGGCGGCTACAGCCAAACGTTATTCAGTGCGTATTTCTTGAGGATCCTATGAGAAGACGTGCATATTATGGTTGTTTATCCATCATATGACAAATAAACAAATAAAGAAAATTGTATTGATCTTGTTTCGTTGTTGTTTGTCCCGAACAAACGTAGCCTAAACATGATTAAAGACAATAAATTACACAACAGCGGCATAAAGACCTTGTCTCGTTACACCATGGGTCTCCAACACGTTGCTCTCAACCTATAGCCGCCCCCTTTGGAGCTTGCCAGAGGCTGAATCACTAGGCTACTACATTTAAACACAATTTTGCCGCGAGGCATTCCAGCCTACGAATTTAATAAAAAGTAAACCATGCATAATTAAAAAAAACTCAATTTAGGCTACTTCGCTATGCAATAAGGATTCCATTAGAGCACAGTGCACGTTCAATGAATGAAAAAGGCCTTGTCTCGCAATAAACAGCTGGAAATTCCAACACTTTTTCAACTACACGAAACTTTACAGTGATCATCAAATACCCTCTAGATTTAAATGCCCATCAGCCTCAACATTTAACTATATAATACAAGTCAAAAAGTAAATTAAATCCCATACCAAAACCGAAAATCGTCTGCGTTTGATAGCTGGTATGCCGCTCCAATAAGCATAGGCTACCTCAAATAAATACCTGTGCTTTGCAGCCTAAGTAAATAGCAGACCCTGGACATAATTTAGGATTTACGGAAATGCAATCATACGATGTTGGACGCCTGGCGATGCTCTGGCCGTCTACTGTGCCTCTGACACCGCTGCCTCATTTGGATGGTAACTCCACAGGTGAGCGCGAAGATTGGACGTCGTGGATGCGTAAGTAAACTGTTTTTTGCTGAGTCCGCAGACAACATTCTCTTTAACCGTTACTTTACCATCTGCGGTGTACAACTCAAAGTAAAGACGCCACATTTTAGATGAGTTGGGGACGTAATTGTCCGCTCAGGCTGACCGTTCTGTGCGTTATCTTCAATACTATCTTCAATAATATTGAATATCTTCAATATAATTTTCAAAACAGGGTGGCTATTGAGGGCTCTGGCTCCAGTCATTATTGTGGCTACTAGCTATTATTGGCTTGATTTGGTCATGGGCCAACGCTAGAATACGTTTAGAGCACCCGCTATGAGATGGCAAACAATAAAATAAAAAACAAACTAATCATAGACTGTAAAAATGCGCTACACTTGGCACTAAAAACCGAATAGTTTATTTATAGTTCGACTACGGATATTTCACGTCAAGTTCGAATGCATATTTGCAGCAGGACAGCAAGCAGACCGCTCTTAGTTAGAGCCGCTGTGTTATCCAATGAAATTAAGTTGCGCTTCAGGGCGACTCCACTCGGACTCCATGCGCGTTCCCGAGCAACTTTTTCTTCTTCTTGTTACGTGGCAAGCAAAGTATGTGCATTATCGCCACCCTCTTACTGGAGGACAACTCTCTTTTTACAGAATATCCAATAAAAATCGACGTGGTTCATGCGTCATTTCCAGCTTTAGAACTTGGCGCATGGTCAGAGCCGACTGGCGCTGGATCCGAGCCCCAGTGTTCAATATGGCGTTGACTATGAATTGGCCGGATTTACTAGCCTAGCCTCCACCATTCATTTGTATGGAGGGCGGGACTTAGTCACTCTCTCCAGTTATATATAATACCTCCATGGCTTTTACGCTATGTCACATCTATGAAACTCCCGCCCTGCGTCCTGATTGGCTAAACCATAAAGTTGGTTGGAGAAATCACTCTCAATGGAAGAGGTTCCAGATGGATGTGAGTGAAGCTAGGCGGAGCTAAGCGGAACGACATTCATCTGGCTAGGGCCAGGTTATTACATTACCGCGTTACAGCAAAAAGCAATATATTACAGTAATTACATTACTTTTGTAACTTGTTACTCCCAACACTGCGCATTATAAACACTCGTCGCATAGGCTAGGCTAAGCGATATGAATTCTGGTGACCATTCAACCAGTCAAGGATTTGTTGTGAAATATTTAAATTTTGGGAAGTTTACGTAGCTTAGGCTAAACTGTATGTTTCTTTCGTCCCCCATGCCTGTTTTATTCGTCCCGACCAGGAGGAATAAATTAAACATTGCGCACGTTCCACTTTTGCTTAAATATATTCTGAACGGTTTAATTCAGAGCTGAAAGTGCAACTGTATTTGACAAAAGACAGATGTAGCCTAAGATATTGCTAATGACAAAATATTAACTTTCGGTGTGGTCTCTTTGTAAATAATGTTTAATTAAAAAGTCTTTTGATCGTCCCAGCTGTCCCCTATAGGCAGGGGTCCTATATCCAACTAATATTATTCTCACCCCTATGTATTGCCACTCTGTTTCGAGGGACAAGGGGTAGGCTAGGGGAAGGGGAAGGGGAAGAATGACAAATGGGATTGAGCCTTAGGGTCTGTATGAATGTAACATTATGTTTAGATTAAAGGAACACGCCACCCAAAATCAGTAGTGATATATGTTCTTACCGTAACTTTCACGAGTTGAGTCGTACCTCTCCCGCGTCGGTAGGTGCACTCAAACGCTCTGTCACGCGGCGCGAATGTGTTAGCATGTTGCTATGCTAGCGGGCTCTGCCGTGGCCGTAGAGAGAGGCACATAGCAGTATTCAAACACCTCCACGTTTTACCTACTTAAATACAGTTGCAGGAGTAGTTGATGAAAAATGTTAGGGCACACAACATGAAACGTGACGATTTTCCAAGCGAATAAACATGAGAACTACAATGTGTGGCGCAATAGCACTTGGGAGTACTTCGACCTAGCGTGGTAATATTATTAACACCTAATTGTAGATCCTATCCACCACAGAGTTTAGAATCCATGCTGGATCGACCCTCAGCCTCTCCCTCCCCTCTGAGCGAGAGAGGCACACACACTAGAGGTGGTGGCTGGTTGTTTTAATGTAGGCTATATGGGTGATGCAGCGCTGCTGACGTGAGGCTAGAAAGCCCTTGCCTGTTCTAGAAAGACTGATCTAATGCAGCAAATATATTAAAAGGCAAAAGTCGTACATTGGCTAGGCCTATCCCCAGAATATCAGCAGCAAACTCAGTCTCTGTCGCGCAAAACAGTCTCCAAATAAAACGCACATCGGCCTGTTGCCTATTCTGCCAGCTTGTGACAATATATCGTCCAAAATGCTTGATTGCATTGCATTCTCCACATTTTTAGCTACATTTTCATGTACCACATCAGCATTTTTGTTCAGTGAATCTTTTGTAAATTGCTTTACAATTACCGTCGGGCCTATAGGCCTATTGCCTGGCTTGCCTCAGCTTCGGTCACGTCCTTTTACAATTTTATCATTGTAATAAAAAACGCAATTTGCCACATAATTTCAGCATGCTCCTGGCCAACTAATTAATGCCTATTGTACTTTATTTTTTGCAAAAAGAAAGAAATCCTTGATAAAATAACAAGTCATTCACATTATAGGCTACTTTACACACTGTTATGTCAGGTTGACTGACAAGCCTGTTCTGAAGACTCCCATTTATTTTGACTGCACGAGCGCGTCTTTTTCAGACAGACATCGCAATTAATTTTATAGCAGGCCATCGGACAAATATGACGCCTCGATATTAAAGAAACTCCGACTCCATTCATTCTGAAAGTCCACCGCACAACAATGCAACGTGCATGTTCACATTTTTAGTAACAACCGCCAAACTTGCTTGCTTGCCTTACACATCTAAGTTTTCCGAGTATTTTTCTTACCTTCTTTTTCCGCTGTGGATGTTAGTGAGTTTGTAGAAGTTTTAGCTCTTACGTTCTGAACATCTCGCACTGCCATCGCCCGATGTCATTTCTTAGTCATATCACTCTCTGTCTCTCTTTTAAATGCCTATTCCCTGAATGGTAGGCTACAATTATGTGTTTTATATATAGGCTAATATCTAAACAAAATAACCCAGGCAGTCTCATCTAGGATATAACACAGGTTGAAGTTGGTTCTATTTAGGGAGGTGAACATCTGTAGATGACTCAGAAATGACATCGGAAGACAAGGAGTGAATATGGCAAGAGGCAAGCCGAAGTCTGCTGACAAGGGCCCGACGGTAATTGTAAAGCAATTTACAAGATTCACTGAACAAAAATGCTTAAGTGGTACATGAAAATGTAGCTAGAAATGTGGAGAATGCAATGCAATCAAGCATTTTGGACGATATATTGTGACAAGCTGGCAGAATAGGCAACAGGCCGATGTGCGTTTTATTTGGAGACTGTTTTGCGCGACAGAGACTGAGTTTGCTGCTGATATTCTGGGGATAGGCCTAGCCAATGTACGACTTTTGCCTTTTAATATATTTGCTGCATTAGATCAGTCTTTCTAGAACAGGCAAGGGCTTTCTAGCCTCACGTCAGCAGCGCTGCATCACCCATATAGCCTACATTAAAACAACCAGCCACCACCTCTAGTGTGTGTGCCTCTCTCGCTCAGAGGGGAGGGAGAGGCTGAGGGTCGATCCAGCATGGATTCTAAACTCTGTGGTGGATAGGATCTACAATTAGGTGTTAATAATATTACCACGCTAGGTCGAAGTACTCCCAAGTGCTATTGCGCCACACATCGTAGTTCTCATGTTTATTCGCTTGGAAAATCGTCACGTTTCATGTTGTGTGCCCTAACATTTTTCATCAACTACTTGTGCAACTGTATTTAAGTAGGTAAAACGTGGATGTGTTTGAATACTGCTATGTGCCTCTCTCTACGGCCACGGCAGAGCCCGCTAGCATAGCAACATGCTAACACATTCGCGCTGCGCAACAGAGCGTTTGAGTGCACCTACCGACGCGGGAGAGGTACGACTCAACTCGTGAAAGTTACGGTAAGAACATATATCACTACTGATTTTGGGTGGCGTGTTCCTTTAAGGTTAGTCTTTAAAGGGACACCAGGCAAGCCTGATGCTTTTTCTCTACGAAACTCCCCCTCGCTCGGTCTGAAGCTCTTTTCCTTTTCTTTGCGTCTTCCGTCAAGGGTTTTCGCTGCTTCTTCGCCGGCTCTGCCATTATACACACGTTTGCAACAATCTAGCGTTTCGTTAGCCTGCCTCTGTGCTGTAAACTGATCCTGCTTCGGTCGGCGGGTAGGATACACCGAACTTGCAAGGGGGATATTCTTCCTACAGGCAGTAGGGGCGGGCCTTCATTCGGTCGGCGGGTAGGATACACCGAACTTGCAAGTGGGATATTCTTCCTACAGGCAGTAGGGGCGAGCCTTCATTCGTCCCGTAATGAGTCATTTAACCATATACCGACTTACGAAGATGATTAATTAACGCGAAAACGTTGCCTGGTGTCCCTTTAATTGGTGTTTATTTCATTCATGTTTCATACAAAAGTATTTTAAAGGAATTATCCGGAGTAAAATGCACTTTAGATCAATTTACGGATGATTTGGAGTACATACGTTGAGTTGACATCTAAATCATGTCATTCGGATGTGTTTTGAGAAAGTTCGATGTTACATGCGGAACTGTCGCAGCTCTGCCGTCATTATGTTAAGCCCACACACCGACTCTATGCACAATGTGATTGGCCTGATCAAAGTGTAATTTTTACAGCTCACAAGCCAACGGAGAGTTGCTAGACTACCCTGGCTGCAAATTACATTTGCTGCCGTTAGGGTGCCACTAGATTTCTAGGCTATAGGAAATACATGGTATCATACAATATTATTACCTTAACATTATTAGTAACAAAGGCTCTAAGACACATGCATTCAAACGTTAAAATCTATCTTCAGAAACGTTCTGAAGGTCACTCCAACAGCATGCTCATAATGGGCCTGACGGGTGATGGGTCTTGTTTTCTGAGCATAGTTCATACTATATACCGTCAAGGTCTTTCTAGTCAGTTCCTAAATCGTTTTCAGGTACAAATTTACAACAACCTTCTATTACAACACTGGGAAAGTAGCTCTTTTTTCTTAAACAAAGTCACAGTACAAGCAACTTTTTAAACGGTCAAAATGACCAGCGCTGTAGTTCTAGTGTTCATTTCCCCAATGCTCATGGCAATGAAGTGAATCTAATCTAAACTGATCTACTGTACAATGGGGGCTACTCCACTGGTCATCCCACACTACTCCATCCTCTCCTTGGTGTTTTCTGCCGCCGCTGTCTGATGCTGTCTCTCCTCAGCTGCCACAGCCTCAGTGTGGGAACGGACCGATGCTCTGGAGGAGTCTCACTGGTCCCCCGCCCTGCCACTGCAGACAAACACAGAGGCACCCATAGATCAGAGCACTCATGGTCAATAGAACACTGCTGGTCAATGGAACACTCCTGGTCAATAAAAAAAAGAGATGATGAATCAGACTATGCCTAATTTTAGTCATAGAGTGAGGCCACATTTATAACCACCATTATTCTTGAATGAATTCTGTGAACCTGAATTTTTAGGCTGATTGAGCTACGGGTTAGTTGAAATATGAAATAGAAAATTATTTGGCCATTTCATGCTAATTATCATGTGCAAAAAAAAAACAGATAACAGTGTTACAGAAAGAAAAAAATTGTACTGAAATTATAGTGAACATTTGACTTACAACTCGGTTTGATGTAAACAGATGCACTATGAACTCTCCTGAGAGGGACTTTTTCATCTGAAAGAAATTCAAACATTGAAACACTGATATAGGTACGAAGTTGACTGCACATTTTTCTGATGTCATCCTACAGTTGCTGAGTGACATTTGAATGAGATGACCGTTATGTTCAAAATTAAGAGACCACTGCAAACTCCAGAGCTATCCTTGACTATCTTTTCCAAATGTCTCTCCAAGTACAGGTGCATCTCAAAAAATTACAATATGGAAATTCCGTAATTTATTTCAAAAAGTCAAACTTTCATATAAAGTCATATAGATTCATTACACATAAAGTGAAATATTTCAAGCCTTTTTTTTGTTTTAATCTTGTTTATTCTAATTTTGATGATTGTGTTTGCAGCTCATGGAAATCCAAAATCCAAAATATTAGAATGAAGAATTTAAAAAGAAATGTCAACCTGAGATGTGCTCTAATCAGCTAATTAAATCAAAACACCAGCAATGGTGATATTGTTACTGGCTTTGATCAATCCTGGATAAAGCCAGTAGACTTCAATGTAATTGATGAGAAGATGGAATGAAATAGGAAATGGTGACATCATGTGGTCACCATGTGTCATAGTGCAAGGGGGAAGTGCCAAAGGCTCAGACGACACAGCAGATCAACACCCCTCATGCACCATCTTACAGTCCAATAACAACATCCACTCTCAAATAACAATGTTCAGATCTCTTTCCATAAAAAAAGCCACAAAAACTTAAAAGTCACATCTAGACAAGCAGTGTTTCATCAAAAAGTCTCCACATTGATGTGGACAAAACACACACACATACACACACACTATGCAGAAATGCACACAGACATACATTGGTCTTAGTTCACAAGAAAGTTAACAAAAATAAACTATTCTGCTCACCTTGGATTGTTTTGACGTATAGCCACAGTGTCTCCTCCGGTTTAAAGTCTCCATGAATGACTTGGCACCTGTACATCCCACTCTCTGAGTGTGTGACGTGTCTCAGTCTCAGAGAGACGTTTCCTCTCTGCAGGTCCTCAGTAAGGATGCTCACTCTGCCCTCGTAGCCTCTCCCCTCTGTCCCCTGTCCATTCTTATACAGGTAAATACAGTCTGTCCTCTTCAGCCACTTCACTTCCATGGCAACCACACTGGTCTCCATAGAGAGGGGACATGACAGAGTGACATCATCACCAGGGTCAGTGTGGATGTCAGCAGGAGAGGGGATCACCAGTTTTAACACATCTGTGGGGATGTGCATGTGACAGAGGCGTATGGATAGACAGATTGTAACATGTGCTATTCAACCAGAGCCATCAACCACATATCAGAGGATGAGTTACAATTTCATAAGAAAAGTTACAATGTCATATGAAATTCACCGTGATGTCCACAGATTAACACTTAAAAATCATTACTTATAGTATCTAAAATAACAGTTATGATGTAACAATATAATAATTGCAATAAGCTCACTGTTATGCCTGGAAGCTTCCATGTCTTTCATCAACTGTTGAGCAGAACATCATACATTTCTTTTATATTTAGTGTACAGGTGGCATAATGTGAATAGACATTGGAAGAAACATTTTCTGTTGAAAAATGCTAAATCTTCGCTACAAACTTTGTAGGAAGCAAAACTTTCACAAAAGAGTTGGCTAAGGTCTGTACATTTATAAAGGTTGTACATTTTCTTGCAAGTTTTACTATAGTCATTGTTCATCGTGAAAAACTCTGTTCACTGTACACATTGTTAAAGGCTTACATACTGCATGACCATTATAATTTCACTAAAATACTGAAATATGTGTGAAGTTCACCTCATTCAGCTGAAGGTCATGCAACCCTGAGGAAACATGCATGGCCCAATTATAGGCAATATCTTCTTTTCCCACCCTGAAAAGGCTGCACAAAGAAAACACTAATGCCAATCAAACTCTAACAACTACAAAACTATAACTGTATTACAAATCAGCATTTAGAATACAGCATATTGAAGACTCCTATTCCTATGCACACATACATAAACAGATATGCAATATTTGCCTGTTCAAAAAGCCTACGTATAAACACCTACGTCTGAGTTATGATAAACTATTTGTCAAGTAAATGGTTTCCATTGCTTCTCCTTTGTGCAGAGTAATAACCCATGTCCTTTTCTTTTCAAGTGCAGCTGAGCTCTGAGCTTTTCCATCAGCTGCACTCACTCTTTTGAATTCTTACTGGTGAAGGAATGCAGTATAACCTGTTGCATGATGGAACACACAGTTTACATTCGGGTCACAGTCACACGCAAAGACCTTTAGCACCTTTTTCACACCGTTTTTTAGACAACTATAACAACTATTAGTATTATTATAACAACAAGATATACCACAGAGCGGTACAAAATATGACCGCCACCCAGTCCTGCACATTCTCTCCGCAAAAATAAATCACACTTGTCAATTTGTTGCACACGCATAAATACACACACACACACACACACACATATAAACACAAAGTAGACGTGCAGGCATATGTACACACGCAAATAAAGAAAAAGTACCCACACACTGTTGCTGCTGCTCCCGAAGTGATTTATTACACAACGTTTCGACCAATGTTGGTCTTTGTCAGACCAACGAAGACCAACACTGGTCGAAACGTTGTGTAATAAATCACTTCGGGTGCAGCAGCAACAGTGTGCGGGTACTTTTTCTTTATTTCACGGATCTACTTTACCCTGCAGCTGTACTAAGTTGGATGTGCGTGCACCTTCTGCTACTTTATATGTACACACGCACTCACACGCACACACACAGCCCCGCACGCACAGACTCACACGAACACACACACACAGCCACGCACCCACAGACTCACACGCACACACACACGCAGGCCCGCACACGCACGCCATGCACACACACAAACATGTACTGTAGGCCCACACGCACATAAAAACACACACACATGCAGGCAAGCAGGTACACGCACACACACACACCAATAACCCCACACACCCACAGGCACATAAATCACACACACACATGCAGACAAGCGGACACACGCACACACACAAACACCATCACCCCCACACACACATTCACAAGCAAAAACACACACACAGAGCAGCACACATATACACTGTAAATTAAAAGTTAGGGCTTTCCAATCTATCAAACCCTATTACGTTACACAGTTTCACAGACTCACACGCACACACGTACACGCACACACATTTATCAAACCATATTACAACATTTCACTGACTCACACGCACACACACACGCAGGTCCAAACACGCACGCCATGCACACACACACACACAAACACGTACACGCACGCACAAACACACCCACACGCACGCACAGGCACATAAATCACACACACACATGCAGACAAGCAGACACACACACGCACACACACACCATCACCCCCACACACACATTCACAAGCGAAAACACACACACAGAGAAGCACACATATACACTGTAAATTAAAAGTTAGGGCTTTCCAATCTATCAAACCCTATTACGTTACACAGTTTCACAGACTCACACGCACACACGTACACGCACACACATTTATCAAACCATATTACATCGTTTCACTGACTCACACGCACACACACACACAGGTCCGCACACGCACACCATGCACACACACACACAAACACGTACACGCACGCACGCATGCACAAACACACCCACACGCACACACATACACATAAAAAAACACACACATGCAGGCAAGCAGGTACACTACACGCACACACCAATAGCCCCACACACCCACTCGCAAGCGAACACACAGACACACGCACAGGCACATAAATCACACACACACATGCAGGCAAGCAGACACACACACGCACACACACACACCATCACCCCCACACACACACACTCACAAGCGAAACTCACGTGGCACGTGTGTGTGTGTATTTTGGTATCAATAGCCTCAGATTCATTGAATAGAACTGAACTTGCATACGCCAGAAGGAAGCTCTACTCTGGGTTCCACAAATGCTCTGGAAAATGTAGCTTCTGTAGAAGCTATGCACTACATGGTAAGACAGCTAAGCTATATCTGCTTCAGAAAAAATACTTATGTTAAAACCAAGCTACTGAGAATTGTAGTTACAGTAAGCTAGTAGCTTCGCTACAAGTAGCCTAGTTATTATAAGCTACTGCCCATCACTTGTTGCATGCGTGTCTGTCAGTGCCCTCGTGCCAAGTTTGTTTTTTCAATAAAATATGTTAAGTTTCAGATGTGGTATAATGTACCAGTATTGATTCACTGATTCATGTGTGCATGGCGTGTCACTTCACAATGTCGCAGGCAAAAGCGTCAGTTGTTTGACCGCAAAGGGTTAGTGAGCGTAATCTTGGTAGAAGTTTGCACAGGTGTTAAAACTGCAAGGTGTAGGCCAATGCACCATATGTCAGGTGACATTGTGGACTTCATAGATGCCAGTTGAATTTTGAACCTGAGCATTAATTGACTTAAAGATGGAAAAAAATATATATCTGCATATAACTGGATAAACCATCCCATGTCATATGACACATAGACATAAATAATATTAATAATTTAAAATGAGATATTTTTGTTTGTGGCATGAGGTGTGAACATAATTAGTTTAGGCTACTGAATAGTCTGAAGTGCCGGCTCTGTGTAATATCGAACCTGACATTTTGATGTTTTCTCATCTGCACTGTCCTTATTTTTATTTTCAATTGGTACTTTAACTATTCCATAAGTGCTTTCAGTGCAAATATTCAAACTAGCTTACATTTTCCGTACTTCATGGATGATTTAGCTTAAAACAATAGGCCTAGGCTGTGTTTGTAGAGCAATGAATTGAACAAACTGAACTGACAACAGGTGAATCCACTGATTTTTTCATTGAGGCTCTCTATGAAAACAGTACAACAAACTTTTGTCTTTTTTTGTCTAAGTTTATTTTTGTATTCTGGGGTAAAGTAGCCTGCCTAATGCCTTGACAATAGTTGTTCTTACTGGTTTGCTGTTTAAACTGACTGGCACCGCCCTGCATCTGCCAGAACTGGTTTATGACGTTACCGCTATTTATAAATGTTGATGTCATATTTGTATCTCAATCTATCCATTCCTTTCCACAAAACCCACCAGAAATAATAATAATTTTAGTTACCAACTTTCTGAGGTGGGTCCTCTTCATTTCTGTGCCCATGAGTTCATGCTTGATACATCATGTCCTTTGGCATGAGGTTGGGACCCCTTGTTGTGACATGGGTGCCCTTTTGTGTTTTTTTGCCCCTGCCCTTCATGCCACTGGACTGCTGGATAACTTTTGTGGTTGTTTAATCAATGGCTCATCTAAAAGAGAAATTTAAACAGTCATGTGATCATACACAAGCATGAATGTATTTAAAATTATAATCCATTTTTACTCATTTACTCACTCCAAACAAGAGACTGTTTTTTTAACAATATATTAAACTGTTTGGAAAGGAACCAGAACAGAGCTTTCTTGTTCTTCTCTTAAATCTTTGCCTGTTCTTCAGTTTTGCAGCACTCATGCTGAGAGTAGCATATACCTGCAGTCCAATAGGGAACTCTCTGTCCCACCAACATTGCACAGAGCTTATTCAAGCCATCCTTGAGTGCTATCAGATTGGTTGATAAGGTCTGTGGCCAGGGTCCTGAAAACCCCCTTGTGCAGGAATGACAGCTCAGGAGTCAAGCAGGATTCTGTTCTGCATACGTGCATCTCCATGTTTCCCCAACTCTGCCTACTAGGCAATCCAGTTTGACACTGCTTGCTTATGAAGCTAAATGTGCAGAAGCATCCACAGGAAAACTTTTTTCCAGAAATGATTTGGAAACCTATTGCAACTGAACTTTGTGCATTAAAGGTAGGCCACAAGTTACTCTACAATGAAACATGTGCAACGGCAGTATGTCAGGCTAGACATGTGGATTCAGAGAGTTCTGCAGGTCACTAACAAACACAAGAGCTTCCAAGATGGATGAGATTGACACAAGAGCCTGCTGCCAAGAATGCAGTTTCGCAAACCTTAATGGAAAGTGTGCCCAAGATGAGGCAGAACAGATGTCATCAGAATCACAATCAGGTTTATTGCCAAGTATGTTTCCACATACAAGGAATTTGCAATAATAACAATAAATGTACAACATGTTAGGACGAGACAGGACAACACTAATAAGAGATATGTTGTAATGCAGCGTGACTGTATGGTGTCAGTGGGGGTCAAGGTAACTGTACACACGACCAGGGGCGTCACTAGACCTTAATCACTGGGGCACGTGCCTTAGTAAAAGTCTCCAGTGCCCCAGTAAAATTCTAGCGCGGCTCTAGCTGGAAACGGCATTCATGAGCGCATCTCCGTGCCTGCTTTAATCATGGCTCGAGTCTGTCACTTACCAGCCAATAATTAAAAAAAAAACAAGGAATAAAGAAAGGGGCCATAATAGCCAATCAGGAAATAGCACCTCTGTAGCTGGCTAAGATTGAACGCAACAACCAATGAAAATCGTTCACATGATTCTTCCGAGTATTTCGTTGTACTGCACACACATACACTGTGGATTGTGGAATCACGTTGAGCATAGAGTAAGTCGTCCCCTGTTTAATGTTACAACAAATTCACAACTTGTTTGACAGAAAAAAAGTTGATCGCTGTTAGAGAGTGTCAGGGTAACATAACATAACTAGCATCTGTTTTTCAATGCTTAGCGTCATTGTAGCCTAAATTTAGCAACAGTTTACCAGCTTGTGCTCTCTCCCTCACACACACACTCACACCATGCGTAGGCTGCATGCACACATGCGGACAATTAATAAGGATTTATACGTATACTGTAGAGACTCCTGTAAAAGTAGCCTATACTGTTTGTGAAGCTGTCCTACTGTAAAACTAAACACAGCCTCCTGACTATTCAGACATGGACATCAGAAAATTCTTCCTGAACAGAGGGAGAGGAACAGTGAGGAGGATGAGGGAGGTATGATAATTTTGCCCACATTAACGGTAACATTAACATTTATGCTGGTAATAGCCAGTGCTGTGATTTGATCAATGGTTTAATGGCAAACTTAAATAAGTTTGCTGCATTTGCAATAGCCTATAATAATACACAGAATCAGAATAGCCATCTGTGTAGATTATTATAGGCTACATTTGCAAATTATCACCAAAAGTCAGTATGAAGGCTTTAGTAGGCTATTTAAGCTACAAAGAACTGCAGTATTGCCAGGATGTATATAGGACCCTTGCCTGGGAGGGAAGTATATCTCACTTTTGACTAAAAATAAGCTTCCCTTGTGTTAGTAGGAAAGCCTATTGTAGAATTCTGGGGTATTCTTACTGTATTCTGATGTGTTCATATGTTACTTCTGTGTGTAGTATACAACAGGGAGAGGTTCATATTATTGTACATAACTGTGCCTTAGGCCTGTGTACCAGCAGGAAGGTCATACAGCCTGATGTTTAGGAACATCCGAGGAACATCAGTGATAACATGGGCCGAGGGAGACAGCATGTCTGCCTATTCGGGCTAGTATCTCCATCTGGCCAGGGCCGGGTTTTGTACACTGGTTGTCACAAATTAATGCATGTGAGTATAGGCCTACTTATGCCTATGTGTTTGGATGTTGCTGGATAGTGGCTGATACAACAATTGAGGGAGAGAGTGCTGGAGGAGGAGGAGGAGGAGAAGGTTGAAGAGAGGGAGAAGAGAGGGGAGAAAGAGCACAGGCTGGGCAGTCCAATACCAGGCAGGAGGAGGAGGAGGAGGAGAGACAGGCAAGAAACGGATGAGGACATGATGGGGGCTAGGCGTAAAACTATTCAGAGTATGGAGGAGAGTATGGATGTCTGTGACCTAGGGGAGATATGTGATGGTCCAAATCAGGCTAGCCATTTATTCATATTGCGCGCACAGTTATTATTATTTTTTTTTTAATGTATTGGGAGTTGGGGGCCTGTGCCCCAGCAAAGCTCTAGGTCTAGAATCGCCCCTGCACACGACGCCGGTTTTTGTGAAACCGGTGAGGTTTTGTTAACGGTTAGGCCTTGCATGTACACGACGCCGGCAGTTTAGGAGACTGAAAACGATAGCTTTTGAAACCGGCTTCCGAAGTGGGAACTTTTGAAACCGCCGGCTAACTTTCGCCGTGTAGACGCCTGTAGGTGCGAAGCCGGCAACTTTGACGACATAGCCCCACCTCTCAACTCAGCCACAGCACTCGACCTGACATGTTGCTTGTCAAAACAAACCAAACCATTTATTTATCATATTAAAATGTTTTTCTTTCCCCTGTCATGATTTATGTGCACAATGTAGCCTATCAGCCTTTAGTGGCTAAGTTAGAAGCACACACTATTTTACATAGCAGTCACATACCTTGAAAATGAACTTTATTAGTTTAACAGTTGAATTGAAAACCGAATTGTCTGTAGTCTCCTTATTTCATGCGACGGCTTAACCAGAGCACTTATTAGATATTCTCTGGCTTAAGGTAATACTGTTCTCCTTGGGACAAGCCTTTTGGGAAACATTGGTATTGAGATGATCATTCAGTTCTCCCAGAATCCCCAGCGCGAAACATCATGGGAATCTCAAGCACAGTCCAGCACGCTGGCGTTGCACAGCTCCCCCAGCAAGCCATTGCCATCCTCGGCGCGGGCGTTCCCACATTCAGTACAGCAATTAGTCTCTGGCACTTCCACACAGCAGGTGGGGTGCACACACCGCAAGAGCCCTACTCACCCTGGGGAACCACAACCACCAGCGGCCCAATGCGGGCCGTGCTAGCAGTCACCTGGTCTGTCGCCTCTCGTCCCCAGCTCCCTTCAGAGAACGCCCTCAGGTCGCACTTTCGCAGTGTGCACCACCGCAACGTTCCTCCAACACCTGGCGGTGCCTAGCCTCCACTGCCACAGACTCCCCAACGCTGAGCACCGTAACTGGCACTGCACCTCCGATGCTCCACTCAGTCGTCTCGCCAGTCGGGGCAGCAGACTCCAGTTCCATCGCAGCCGGACCACGCTGCACAATCAGGCTACAGCTACCGACGTTGGCGTCCCTCCTCTGCTGCCTTGTCGCAGAGCTGTGCTCTTTCTGTTCCGGCCGCTCCACACCGCCACGATCGCGCCAAGGCCTAGACCTTCTCTCTGGCTCGTGCCATTGAATTTCATACAACAAACTTTTTTTCTCCCTTATTTTTCTAAAGAGCACCGGCGAACAGGCCGACTCTAACAGGGGTCATTCCGTGTCAAATCACCCAGTGGCTGGCAGGTCACCCTCTCCCAAAAAATCTGAAAAAACTCACAGGTGTTTGTAGACCAAACCTATGCATAAAACTTAAATAGTATATCTGTATCACTAATGGTTCCAAAACTACAGCCCTTTGGAGTTTCAAGTAATTGTAAGCATCGTGGTGAACAATCCTTTTTGTTCAACTTCCAACATTATTGGCTCTTTTGGTATTTCACACACATTAGTGAAACTATGTGAATAGAAGTACATTTTCCTGTTGAATTTAACAATCCAATCAAATCAGGTGTATCTTGTGTAATTCCCCCTCTGCAAAGCTCTGAAAATGGCTATAAATTCATTATGTGAAAAAACATCACCACCTTTGAGGGCTTCTCATTCAAAAAGTATGTGACACAAATTCATCAGATTTTTTTCCCACTCATGTATGGATTATAAGGTCATGTCCATGCATTAACTTTGGTTGTTAACATTATCACATTGTCAGAGCATTTTTATTAAATTGGGCTTGATTTTCAAAAAGCCCGTTTTCATCTTCTCATTTCACCACGTGGACAGTTAACAGGATTTTTTTTAATTTTACCATATATCATTCTGTATGTGAGGATCATCTGCCCAAAATTTGGGCTTGTTGCTGAGTTTCTTCATTGAGATAAGATTTTTTACAAATATTGTCTATAAATCCACTGAATTTGTACTTTATCTGCAGTACCACTTTGTACCACATGTGGTGCTCTTTTAATACAATGGAAGTCAATGGAAGAGTAAGAGAGTCACTTGTTTGCTGCACATATCCAATCTAAACACACAGTTTATGGTTCATATGGTTCAAGCAAAAAGGGGTTTCTAAAATTCAGTACATTGTCAGATGCATAAAAATCAATATTAACGATTTATCATCTTTTTACAAATGCCTCTTGGATCCACGAGTCCTCAAACCTTGTTATGAATACTTGTGATGAAAACACACATGGTCATCTTCATCAAGTGAAATACCTTGATGAACTGAATTTTAGAAACCCATTGTTTCTTGAATATGTTCCTTTATGACATTCATTTTCCAACTTCTTTCCCAAATCACATGGAGACGAAGCACTGATCTCCATCTTGATGCTCTTTGTCTATGTATCACAGAGGACTGCATCCCATGCATATGACGATGGATATAGACTTTGCCTAACCAGTTGGCTAGTAATTATTAAAGTACTCACATAGGCACTGATAGGTTAAAGCTGGTGTAGAAAACTCATTACAAAGATGGTAATTATGCTAAATCCTCTACCGGCATGTATGATGACCAGTCAGTCTTATGTGTGTATAATTTACTTGATCAGTTTATTTTCTCTAGATAAGATTTATGTATGAGTAGTATGTTGTTCATGTTGCAATAATTATTTGGACCAATTCAACTATGAACCATAAACTGTGTGTTTAGATTGGATATGTGCAGCAAACAAGTGACTCTCTTACTCTTCCATTGACTTCCATTGTATTAAAAGAGCACCACATGTGGTGCAAAGTGGTACTGCAGATCCAGCACAAATTCAGTGGATTTATAGACAATATTTAAAAAAAATCTTATCTCAATGAAGAAACTCAGCAACAAGCCCAAATTTTGGGCAGATGATCCTCACATACAGAATGATATATGGTAAATTTAAAAAAATCCTGTTAACTGTCCACGTGGTGAAATGAGAAGATGAAAACAGGCTTTTTGAAAATCAGGCCCAATTTTAAAAAAATGCTCTGAAAATATGAAAATGATAACAACCAAAGTTAATGCATGGACAGGACCTTATAATACATATATGTGTAGGAAAAAAATCTGATGAATTTGTGTCACATACCTTCTGAATGAGAAGCCCTCAAAAGTGATGATGTCTTTTCACATTATGAATTAATAGCCATTTTCAGAGCTTTGCAGAGGGGAAAGTACACAAGATACGTCTGATCCGATTGGATTTTTTAATTCAACAGGAAAATGTACATCTATCCACATAGTTTCACTAATGTGTGTGAAATACCAAAAGAGCCAATAATGCTGGAAGTTGAACAAAAAGGATTGTTCACCACAATGCTTAAAATGACTTGAAGTTTCAAAGGGCTGTAGTTTTGCAACGATTAGTTATCCAGATATACTATTTAAGATCTATGCATGGATTTGGTCTTCAAACACCTGTAATTTTTTTCAGATTTTTTCGGAGAAGGTCACCTGCCAAATTGTGCTGAAATTGGGTGATTTCACACGGAATGACCCACAGGCTCCGCCAACCGTCCGTCCTAAGGCACCACCTCCTTGCCGCTCCACCTCTGCTCTGCTCCGCAGCCAGGGCCACCGCCAACTCCAGCCTAAAGCTGTCCGGCGGGGGCAGGGGCTCAAGGTCTGAAGGCCTCTGTAAGCTTTTCAGTACCGTTTTACAAGGGTTCTCTTCGGATCCTTTTGCTTGGGCCTCCACCTAGCGGTGAGCATGGACGGATTATGAACTTTCGGGCCCCTGGGCCCAGATGTATTAAGGGCCCCCCATTAATTGTCGCATATGTGGAAGGGGGTTTGGGGGTCCTTCCTCAGAAATGTTTTAATTTGTTTGATGTGATTTCCTGTATTCTGGTGCATTTTGGGGATGGCCAATACTAAATTCAATCAGATTCATAGCCTACATCCTGATGTGTTGATATTGAGGCAATGATGTCATGCTAAGGCTTGGGCTTCAGGGTCCCCTGAACCCTTGGGCCCCTAGGCCTGGCCCGGTAGGCCCGTGCAGTAATTCATCCCTGGCGGTGAGGTCTTACTCCTCCATGGAAAGCCCATCTACAGGTGCTGCTTTGGAAAGCAGCAGACCGTCCTGATTCACCGGCTGTGGATATAACCGTGTTTCGAGGGAGTTAGAAGACAGGTATGAAGAAAGAAGAGGAACTTGCCCACCCTTGATTCTGTCCTGTCCTGTTGCTCCTCCTGATTCGTTAGATGTTATCAGCTGTAACTGCAAAGCTGGGTTAAAACTGTGTATACATGTATCTGGAAAGTGCAGCTGTGCAGCTGCAGGCCTGGCCTGTACTAATTATTGTTTCTGCAAAGGCAGTGATGTTACAATATATTTACACAGCAAAAACAGCAGAAGGACAGGGATGAAGAGTCTAGAGAAGATGGCAACAGGACAACGGATGAGGACAGTGAGGAGTAGTAGAGGCTAGTTCTTCCCTTTGTTACTCAATTGTGAGTCACAGCAGAGGGCCAGTGAATAGCTATTTCCAAAATGATTGTGGAATTCAGAAATAACTTGAGAATCCAAATTATTCCTAAACACTGAACATTTTTATCCTCCAAAAATCCATCTAAATCGCCCCCAAAAACTCAGCAAAATCAGCTTAATGAGAGTAAAAACGTGACCAAACCAAGTTTAAAGGTCCAGTATGTAGGAAATAATGGAAAATAAACTGTAACCATTCCAAAAATGATCACCATATGTTGTCAGAGAGTAAGGAAACACGATGAATTGAAGTAATGGCTTATTTGACAACATTATTCTAACCCGTAAAACCCCGTAAAACCCATGAAAAAAAATTCTAGAATAGCGTATTAATAATGGGCTAGCGAGTCCTCCTATTTGGGTTGCCAAATTAGCAAAGGCCAACTGTCAACAGCTGTCAGTTGTAGTCATGAACGCCTACGAGAGGCAGGAAAATTTCCAAAATTAAAACAAGAAACAAATTAAGTGGACATCGGAGGAGCTTCCTGAGATGGTGACGTCTTCGTCAAATGAAGAATATCAAGTCTGACGCAGAGCTGGCAATATTTCTCCACAACAGGTAGCCTAGGCTAAACTTCATCTGCATCGCTAACTTCAGCTAAATATGTTACGTTGGTTAGAGAGGTATTTTTTGTTTTCACTGTTTCCGTAATGTGTAGCTGGGTCATGGTTGGAAAAACGTTAAAGCAGATGCAGGTCAACTAACGTTAGCTAAGTCTTCATTACATCTGGCAACCCAGAAGAGGCTTGCGTCTGGTAGTCTTGAAAACGTTCACCAGTGTTTTGATTTTGGCCTACAGAACGTTCGGTAACAATCCTACAAATCGCACCTTTAAATAGTGATTTTGAATCTTGAAAATGTCAGATATGGACTCAGCATCTCCAGTAACCCCTAAAAACATACTAACATGGTCCATTTTGGCCAAGCAGCTGTTATAATATGATCAATATAGGTGATTATGCTAATTTATGCTAATTAGCTAAATTACACAAATTGCCCAACATATGCAAATTAGCATCCGGCAGTTTCTGCATGCTGGGAACCCACACTATATATTTCCATCATAAAACTTTGGTGTACTCAACATTTCCAGGTTCACCTTTCTGTCCACTAGACCAGTGTTTTTCAACCTTTTTTGTGCCACGGCACACTTTTGACACTTAAAATGTCCCACGGCACACTAACATCCTGTGTGAAGAAAAAATAAACATACCATAGCCTAAAATTTCAAATAATACACAGATGGCCTTATTATGGCTTCTATGCAAGACCTGCTCAATAAAACAAGCGCCCTCTGTCATTTGTAGGTGACTATATCTAATTTAATTGTTGTTTTGAACTGGATATGTGATGATTCTGTGAATTCTGGATATGGGGCCCCCGTTGTACAATGCCTGCATACCACAAATAGTGCAATCATACAATCAATGAGAGCATGTGGTTATAAATTCTTTGATGCAACAGTTGCTTTTCTGGACCAGTGAGTGCAAGGGCGTAGGTTTGGTCTGAGCTTTGGTGGGGACACTACCCACTAATTCCCCCGGAAAAAAAAAAGGAACTCTTTCACCAGCCACTATAGATATATAAAATGATTAAAATGTGCTACTGTCCAACTACCCATGATTAAAATGTGCTACTGTCCAACTTGATCTATACTGTGTAGCACATAATCTGATTTTAATATGTATACATATGTAGGCTATATTTAACATTTATTTTCTATTTGGTCTGTTATGAAATCATGCATTGACCCATTTAAGCACAGCTCAGTTTTAAGAAACTTAAATACATGCATGCTTAGCATTTTGTGAAAAGAATCATTAAGGCTACATTGACAACTCTTAACCATAAGCTGCCTGTATATTCTCTAATAGGCCTATTTACAGATATCTAGGCAATGTAAGCACAGCTCAGTTTTAAGAAATGCTTAAAGCCGAAAGACCATGTTGAATTTTTCTACAATTTATTTCAAAACCGGATTACTCTGGAACAGCTAACTATACACGGGAATGCTTTACACCTTTGTGTTCGGTAGGTCTGCTGTTTATTCTGATATATGGGTTGTCATGTGTTGCGTGAAGAGTGTGTAGGCCTACGATATTCCACCGAGACGAATGGATGTGGAGATGGGCACAGAGAATAATTATTAAATCTCTTGAAGTGAATTTTTCTCGCGAACTGTTTATCACAGCAAATAGTGGCTATAGCACCGTTTAAAAGCTGAGAAAAGGCTCTTTCATGTGACACATGTGTGATGAGTAGCCTACTCGAGGAGTTCAACAGAGAAGAATGGATGAATTTGGACGCACTTCATATGCCTTGTAGTGAAGTGAAGCTGAAGCGCAGCGTCTCCTGCGGCTCACTGTAGTTATTATAGGTAACTTCAAATCAGCGCGATTTACCCTTATAGGCTACTGCACATTACACGATCTGTACGAGATGATCCGCAGCAAAGTGAGAAAGTATTTAACTCTTTGTAGCGCATGTGAGCGCTTCCCCCCCCCACTTCAACCTGAATATTGGTGGGGACATTTCAGTCGTAATCTGACATTGGTGTGGACACGTCCTTCGGTCCCCACGCAAATCTACGCCCCTGAGTGAGTGACATTTGGGTAATTTTCTGCGGCACACCTGATGATCTCTCACGGCACACTACACAGTGGTTGAAAAACACTGCACTAGACTATTTAACGACTCCGGCAAGGAAAAACCTCGAGTGTACACACAGAGGTGTAACCGGCTAAATGTGCTGTAGTGCATATGCCAGACCAGTCGATGGCGCCGCTGTGCAGAAGCTTCACGATATTTTCGCGTGAATCGCGTAGAAGAAAACATTGTTGAAACACATAGATAGATGTCGCCTTCTGCTTCTCAGCATGCGTCAACACCGCCGCCATCTTGGTACAGGGTTCTGAAGCGCTTAACTAGTTCTCCTGTATTGTCAGCGTTACCTATTTAGCGACGTTTGGCCATCCCCAGCGATAGAAAACCTTTTTAGCGATTAGCGACAAATTTGGGAACTTCTCACAATGATGGCAAATCGGCTTCTTTGTTGTTGAAACGTAAGAAAATCACCTTTCTCATGGCTTTGTCATTTATGAATTCAGCTACATCTCGTTTGCCCATGGCACTGACCCATGATTATAAAAGTAACGACTGGCGTAGCCTATGTAGTAGCAGAGGTAAATGTTCTACAGATCTACAGCAACTTCTGGTGAGATTACAACTTACATGAGTAAACGAGACGAGGGGTATGTGGCCTCAACCAGAGCCTGTCTACGAAGAGCCTGTTTACTTTCATTGTATCGAACCTGGTTGCAGTTTACTCATTGTTCCTCTAGGGGCCGCCGCTAGCTAGTGCACAATGAATGGGAGTCTATGGGGCTAGACGGGTAAAATGTATCTTTATTATCGTCTTAAGCTTAGTTTTCTCTAGACTCAACCATAAATACATGCCTGTCAGTTGGAACAACCCAAAAAACTAGATAATTTCTTGAGATTTTGACGATTTATGGTGATTTTATTTTCGCTAGATCTTTGCCCAGATTGACGCTAATGCATTATAGAGGAGTGGATCACTGAAGCAAGATGGCGTCTCGATTGACGCATTCGTTCCAATGAACAGCAGTAGTCAAGGCGACATCTAGTGTATATATCTATGGTTGAAACAGTTTGTTAAGCCAGAGAATATCTAATAAGTGCTCTGGTTAAGCAGTCGCATTAAATAAGGAGACTACAGACAATTCGGTTTTCAATTCAACTGTTAAACTAATAAAGTTCATTTTCAAGGTATGTGACTGCTATGTGAAATTTCAAATGCTTAGCCTACGCATTGCATTAGGTCTGAGCACCACTGGAGAAAATGCAGTAAGCTAATGTTTAACTAGGCTAAGCTAACGTGTGCTTCTAACTTAGCCACTAAAGGCTGATAGGCATATAAATCATGAAAGGGGAAAGAAAAACATTTTAATATGATAAATAAATGGTTCGGTTTGTTTTGACAAGCAACATGTCAGGTCGAGTGCCGTGGCTGGGTTAGGGGTGGGGCTGGCTATGTCGTCATAGGAATGCCGGCTTCACACGTCTACACGGCACGGTCTAGCCGGCGGTTTCAGAAGTTCCCACTTCGGAAGCCGGTTTCAAAAGCTATCGTTTTCAGTCTCCTAAACTGCCGGCGTCGTGTACATGCAAGGCCTAACCGTTAACAAAACCTCACCGGTTTCACAAAAACCGGCGTCGTGTGCACGGCCCCTAAGTTTGTGTCACGAGGTTTTGGTCCTGATGGACCGCAGCCTCCTGCCGGAGTGGAGTGGCTCAAAAAAGGGGGTCCAGGGTGGGAGGGGTCAGCCACAATCCTACCTGCCCGCCCCAGGGCCCTGGAGGCATGCAGGTCGTGGAGGCATGCAGGTCGTGGAGGGATGGCAGACAGTAGCCAATCACCCTCTCAGCAGAGGGGTAACCATGGTTTTCCTCAGAAGGTATAACCATGGTTTTTCCTAACCCAACTTCATCGACTGTTAAAAAACAGTAGTTACACGGTTACCATGCCTGGGCCTCTGCTGAGGTAGCGGAGGAGGGACTGGAGGTCTGGGGCTGATGGATGGGGTCACAGGGGGATGGTAACAGGCCTATCCCATTGTCTTTCAAGGCGGCAGTAGAACTCGTTCAGGTCATTGGTCAGTCATAAGTTGTTTGTAGAGTGGGGGGCTTTTGGTTTGTAGTTTGTGATCTGTCTGAGACCCTTCCAGACCGAGGCGGAGTTGTTATCTGAGAACTGCTGTTGTAGTTTCCCAGTCGTTTAGCATCTCTCACATATTGTTCCTGAACTGGTTAATAACATTTCATGTCAGCTGTCGGACAAAAATATATGTATGCTTTCAAACTGGCTATTAATAGTTACAATATTGTGTTTTTCTCTATCCTACAGCAAACATAATAAAACACTAGGCCTCTGCTTTATACAAGCTGCACCAGTGTCTTCCTATAGCCTTTAGCCTGAATAATTTCCTGGTCAAACAAAAAATGCTGTCATATATACAGTATATTTTTGGTGGGTACTGTAATATTGGATTCTTGGATGCCTTCCCATTGTCTAAATGACAAAATGAGGACTATTACGTTTTTCCAAATAAATTAAAGCTTTTTTTTTTTAGCCTTAATGTTAATGCTAGTTTTTTCCAACAATGTTTGTCACGGCCTAGTAAAAAGAAATAACAGGTGAAATGAAATCATTGAGATTTGTTTTTGATTGCCTGCTAGTGGCAAGCTCTGTCTGTCTGCACTCTCCATGCATTCACTGAATGACAGGAAGTGACCCTCAACATTTCATTGAAGACACAATCCTTCCCAGGAACAAAAAAAGAACCGGCATTAACCGGTTACCACTGTTTAAAAAAATCGTTTCTGTTCCGGAACATAAAAAATCATAAAGTTTCTGGTTTCGTTTTTGTTCCTAGCAAAATGGCAAAAGTTTCTGGTTTTCGATTTCGTTCCATGAACCGGTTCAAAGCCTTGGTTTAAAATGGTCATGCATGCACACATCCTTCGCATGCATCCACAGACAAAATAATCATATTAGTTGAAAGGCTCGCTGATGGATGTCTCTATGCTCCTAACCTTTCTAAACTTGTGCAGTTAAACAAGGTCGCATGTTATCAAAATGTGAGAAGGACCTTCCTGGCAAACCCTAACTGACTCCTACTCTCATATGATGCCAAAATCTCCAGTCCTCCTTTCTAGATTTTACACTGAGGAGTAGAAATCATAATCCAAAAGAACTACATAATTAAATTATCCAGATAATACTGCCACTGGGTGAATGAAGAAGGATAGTGACAATAATAGTATTATTCAGAAGATATTTTGGATGGCGTGATGATATCTACCTGGTGGTTAATGTTGAGAAGACAGAGGAGATGGTGTTTGACCCTAGAGGAGTGGATTATCAAATATTTCTTTGGAATTGAGTAAAGAACTGCATTTAAAACCTTTGTTTACAAGATTTCTACACCTTTGTGTGGCTATAACCAGAATAAAGTCATCTGGCATGTCTCTTTATACAAATATTTGCCATTTTTATTGTTTCTGCTAAAGATTTCATGTGTATTTTGAGCTGTTGATCATAAAATAAACAGCTGCAAAACACGCAGTGACTATTAAGTGACTGCACTTACAAATTAACTTACTACTTTGGATGTCAAATTTGGCACAAATCTTTTAATCAAAGACAAACGCTGAGTTCCACACATATACAGTCAGCCAGAGAGAATGCGAACAAATCTGCTGCAAAACACTGCAATGCAGTTGACGCAGTTGAACTAACACAATTTGTTGGCATTACGGGTTTAAACACATTCAATTCACGTAAAGCTATTACAGTGTCTCTCCATGGTACAGCAAATCTAAAATTTGTTCAGTGCTCAGCTCGACATTGTCCATCATAATCAAGTTTTTGGGGGGTTTCTTCATGAAAATCTAAACTTTTTTGTTGTTGCCCAGACTAGAACCAGACCAGACTAGACTAGAGTAATCCTGTGTCATGCAATATTTGAGAGCCAAATCAGATGTGGGTGTAAAAGCACAGTGTGAATGGAGGGTGTTGTTCCTTCATAAATAATCAGTGTAGATGCCCTGGGTAGATGAGATTGGCATGAGGTTCCACAGACAAGAATGCAATTCCACAACTCTCCATGGAAAAACTACACTATGAAAAACTATTGTGTGTGTTTGTGTGCGTGCGTACGCGTTCCTGTGTGCTGTGTGTGTGTGTGTGTGTTTATGCATGTGTGTGTTTGTGTGTATGTTAATGTGTGTGTGTGTGCATGCATGTGTGCGTGTGTGTGCGTTTATGTGTGTGTGTGTGTGCATGTGTGTGTGTGTGTGCATGTGTATGTACAGTCACTAAACATACACATATATTAATTTATTGTATGGTCCCCCATGAACAGAATTCCACGAAACTTGGCATGCATTCAGAGGGTGTCATAATGATCCAGCACCTCAAATTTTTTTTTTTTTGGGGGGGGGGGGGGGGGGGGGTGAAGGATCAAAACAAAAAACAATGGTTCTGTGTCATCCAGGCTTGGAATTTCACCATTCTGGGGGCAAGGCCACTTGGCCTTCAGTTGGGCATATTTGGGGCAAAAGCCACATGTCAGGGCACCAAGGCCAAAGTTAACTATACAGTAGTAGGCTATAAAAATGATCAAAGTTGTATTTCGCCTATTCACTGCAGTAGACCTGCATCACTGTATGAAACATTACAAAAACATGAAACATGACACATTACATATAGAACTGTAAATCATCTGATCATCTATTTACAGATATCTAGGCTATATATAACATTTATTATGACCGCCGCTAGCGAAGCTAGCGAAGCGGTCATATAGGGATTGTCAAAGTTTTTTTTTTTTTTTTTTTCCCCGTCATCTACTTCCTGAAATTTTGGTCAACGATACCCGGGGCACCGAAACACCGGGGCACATGAAATTTGGTGGGTATGTAGCCCCACTAGACTTTTACGGAAAAATTTCGTTTGGTCCCCGGGGGCCACTCCCCCTCCGCGCTGGGCCCCCTGAAACCCAAAAAATGCAGTTTTTCCTAAATAACTACCTGAACCGTGGCACCGAGGATGAAGAAATTTTTATGGTATGTTGGTCTCAAGGGCCCACATCAACTTAGCCCATAATCACTCATTTGTGATTTGCACCCCCCGGTAAAAAATGAAAATGCAATATTATTCTGCTTTAATCGCCCCTCTCTTCAGTAAAGACGTTCAGAACTGCACCAAATTGTATGTGTATGATTAACCTGACATTCTCTGGGGGTATGCCAAGTTTCGTAGAATTTCATCCATGGGGGGGTCTAAAAAATTAAGTTATGTGTACATTTAGTGACTCTACACTCATTGGCCTGTAGATGGTGGTGCACACATATACACATGCACACACACACACAGGCACCCACATACTATCGGTATTAGAACGGCCGATACATAATTACAAATTCAGTAGGATTAAAAGAAAGCCAAAATAAATATTCATCATCGTCATCATGGCTGCATTTCCAATATTGGCGATAAGTAGTCGTTTGTCCACTAGATGACGCATCGTTGCAGTGAGACGTAATTTTGTTGGAAGTTAATCTAAAGTGGGTTGGAAAGACACTCCTACAAGGACAAGACTGTAGGCTACAGTAGTTTACCGCAGAGAACGTCTAAGGGTAGGATGATTTCTGCATGACATGTAATTCCCATTTCCTCTTGAAGCCGAAATAAATCTGAGAATGTTTATCGGACATGCTTGTTTTTTACTGCAGGTAGGCAGGCCACGTTAATCCTATCAATAGCAGAACGTAGGTAAAATAATGTTACCGTTAGCATTGTTGAGTGATGGAGGCCAATTTGATTATTGATGTATTTGTAGAAAACCATAAATGCGTTTATAGGCTACCAAGCAAATCGATAACAGCACTAATTGTATCTTTCGACTGTCATCTCATTTGCTTATGACCATAACCTAGGCTACTAACAGGAGCTAAGTGAGTTAGCCACAACACGTTCGCTACGTGATGGTTTTTTAATGGAAAATATATAGGCTACCTGAAAGATAACCTGTCTATGATCCCGTGATGATCTACATCTCCATTTAAACCAGATGTTTTAGAGCGCACGTTGAGATGTATTCAGGGCAGGGCTGTACCTACACATATTTGTTGCACGTGCTACAAAAATCATTCTTTGCGATGGATGATTTAGTACCAACGTTAACGTTACACCGGTCAGATACAGTTTTGCCTATGGCTATTCCGTGAGACTGAGGCGCTTTTTGTTTGTTCGAAGTGCGTGTTTAGGGTGTGAGAGGGGAGTCGATGTGCTTTGATTCCAGCTTGGTAGTTGTAGTCTATGCGATTAAAAAACACGTGTGTGTGAAGTATCCAAACAATGATAACGCTTTCATTATGGCTGCTTTAACCACAGACCTTGAGCTACTGTACAGTGGGTTGGGTTCCATTTAGAAGTGTCCACTTCATTCGCCCTTTCCGTGATTCACAGCTACGTGAAATGTATTACTACTGATATGCAAAACTATTAACTTTTCGCCAAGAGGTGGCAGCTTGATACTGTAGGGCAGGGATTCCCAAACTGTGGTACGCGAGCTGCTTCAAGGGGGTACGCGAGATGAAAAGGGCTATGGCGGACAGGTAGCCTATAAAATGAAAATTTTAAATCTTTTGTAATTAATTCATGAATAAATACATAATTTCGAATCATGTCATAATGATATGAAAACATGAAATTAAAGGATATCATTTATAAACTCTGTATGTGTTCATCAAAAAAAGGGCAGCTTATTAAACATGACGCCTGGAATAGCTAGAATGCGTTACTTTTGAATGCGTTGGATGGTCCGTGGGGGGAAAGTTTCGCGGATATAACAGGTTTTTGAAAATAACAAAAACAGAAAGGAGGGAACGAGCAAAGCTAGGAGTTATTTCAGATGGGCAAGAAAGGTAACATTAAGCTAGGCTTTACATTTAACAAACTAAAGGTAGCCTAAGTTTAGCCTTTCTAGGCTGTAGGCTATAGTGTTGTACAAACGAATACATCCTTGTCATGCGTTGTTGTAGGCCTATTATTATAAGATAAGATATTATATGTGGATGTAGTTAGGCTACTATGCAAGCTAATTTTCATAACTTTTTAACTGACCAAATGCACGCACCTAAAACCGGGAAACGGACAAATATTGTCAACGCGGGGGGGTGTTATAGAATGCGTTACGTTTTTAGGCTATGTGTTTATGTGTCGGATGGTGGGGGTACGCGAGCCGAGTCGGAATGTAGGCGGTGGTACGCGGGGGGGAAAGTTTGGGAACCGCTGCTGTAAGGTGTAAGCCATTGGTTCCAACGGAGATTTTATTTGGGTCGCCAGCATAGCCTAGTGACAATTTGTGTTGTGTAATAGGCCTAGCATAGGGCCTACCTTATATAGCTTATAGTTTGTTAACAGTCACGGTTTTGTCATAACTCCCTCTATGCATTTTTGCATTTAGAATAGCTCTAAAACCGGGGGGCGAACACGTCGCAGGGGGGGCGCCAGTGCGAGGATATCTCAATCGCAAAATTAAACAATATTTCTATCGGGCGCCTACCATGGACTAGGCTGGGTGAAAATCAAAAGATTGCGTCAAAAGATTGAGCTTAACCATGGACCTCATGGTTGCAAAATGCAAGGGAACATGAATCAGCATATTATTTGCACAAACAATAACGGAGAGTAGCTCTTCAACTTTGCCCGTTAAAATGTGTATGAACAGTCTCGCAACGCATTTCATGAAGGCCCTTTTGGACATGTCAGTTATTTGCACCACTGGGTAAAACGGAATTTTGTTTTAGACTACTGGTATTTAATTTGTGCATTGACAATAAAGCTGAATATCATTTGAACTAGATGACTAAACTTATGCATATGTAGAAGAAGAAACATTCACAAAAATCCATGACATGACCTCTCTTCTTGATAGCTGTTGAAAACTGTATGGAACTGACAGGGATTGTTTTGTTTAATAATAAATAAATAAATACATTATGCTGCTACGTTCTGCTTTTCCCAAATACAATGCCTACAGGTGTACCTTTCATCAGTCCAGTTGCAATGGATGGACTGTGATGAACTGCCCTACTTGTGATTGTTTAGATATTTTAAAGGTTTTATAACAATGTTACAGATTTTTTGGCCCAGAAACAAATCTATTCACCTTTGCAGCGCCAGTAGGCTACTTTGTGTGCGGAATGTGTGCAAACACACATACCAAACAAGCATACACAAAAGTTTCAAGAGTGGGGGATGGAGTAGAAGATGGAGACAAATTCATTAATATGATTTATTTTCGCCGAATGGATGTGCAGGACTGAGCGGCGGTCATATTTTGTACCGCTACGCGGTACATCTAGTTTTATATTTGGCCTGTTATGAAATCATGTATTGAACAATTTAAGCACAGCTCAACTTTAAGAAACTCAAATAGCCTAGATGCATGCTTAGCATTTTGTGATCATTAAGGCTACTTTCACAAACTCTTAGTCAGCTGTCCTCTGATTTACCAATATCTAGGCGATATCTGTAACATTTATTTTGTATTTGGCCCGTTATGAATTCATGTGGAATAATTTAAACACATTGTAAAACTGAAAGCCCAAATTTGGAGACATCCATGTATGTCGAACTTTACTGCAAATTCAAAACTGGATTACTCTGGAACGGCTAACTGTACAGGGGACTGCTTTACACCTTTGTGTTCGGTAAGGTCTCTTGTTTATTCTGATATATGGTTTGTCATGTGTTAAAAGAAGGGTTCGTAAAGTATTCCACCGAGATGAATGGGTAGGGAGATCATGGGACTCAAAACCTTCATTAGAATGTATGATTAAGTTGAATTATATTATTTACTTTTCTCGCGAACCGTTCAACACAGCAATTATCGGCTAACATCGTTTAAAAGCTGAGAAAAAGCTCTTTCATGTGATATTTGTGATGTCTGTGTGATGAATAGGCTACTTCGCGAGTAGTTCAACTGAGAATGGGTGAATTTGGACGCACTTTCTTTCTTGCGCGGTCACTTTCTCCACTGCGTAAAAGACTAAATTAATTTGCGCTGTGAATGCTAAGATTATTTTGACAGGCCACAGGCTAAATAAAAATCGCTATTAGTAGGACGCAAAGCAGAATATTGAAAAAAGGGGGCACCAAGGCCACCGTGGCCTGTAATTTTCAAAGGGGCCTCACGGCCAACGCAAGGGGCTACGACGGCCATGGCCGTCGTGGCCGCCGTGAAATTCCTACCCTGGCTGTGACTTATCAACATTCCACAGCGTTGCGATAAACAGCTAAAAAAAACTAACGATTTTAGCCCTAAAATTCATTTAGTATTAATAATTGATTTCATATTTATTTATTTTTTAAGTGGCCATGGTATAAACGGGATAATGCCCTTCGATGCATCCATTATCAGAAATAAATCCTCCGCTTCGTGTCGGACGGTTCACGCCTCCGCGTCGTCCATTTATTTCAGATAATGGACACCTCGTCGGACATTATCCCTTACTTATATCACCAACATTTTCCATGGAAAACCGTTAGCTTTGAAAATCAGTGTGTGTCCAGTGCCTATACGCCAACCCCACCTATAATGTTTCTTGCCAATGTAAGGTTAGCAATTTGGATATAGTGGAAAGGTCACATGTTGACAAAAGCTTTTGTAATCAACAGCAACCCTGTTTATACATACAGTGAACTAGAAAGTCTTTGGTTTCAGCTGCCATTTGGTCTCGGTTCTCGTCACCCTGTTGAGGGCCTAACTCAGTCCCAAGCCTCTCCTGGACCACAGGAAAATACCTGAAGTCTAACTCTATTTGTCAAAGGAGAAATTATAATTTGCTCGTGTCTGATATCATTTTAAAAGTCTCCATGCGAGAAATACAGCATTGTCAGTTGCAGAACAGTAAAGTTAATGCATATGAAGTTTCTGTAACATGGGTTATTTTTCAGATAACAGAGGTTCCCTGGTGATTCCAGATGCATGCCGTCTATATGTTAATATGTTGTTTTAGATATAAGGGGAAGAACACAGATAATTCCAACTTTTTGTCTTTTCTCTTTTCTTTTCTGCCTCTTGTCTTTGACTGGCTATAGGCTCCGCCCAGCCTGCTGACTCTTCTGGAGGAGGCCTTGCTCTCTTTGGCCTTTCTTTTCTCTCTCTCACTCTCTCCTTTTTTTGTTATTTTCTTTATATTTGATGAATTGTTTTATCTGGTTGACAATCTAACTTGTTAAGTTTACATTTAAGTTTGTGGGCCCTATCATGACAATCAGAAGCGCATCGTCACTCGTCAAACGCTTATTCAAATTTAGTAGGATGTCCAGTCCACATTGGGAGGGTTTTCGTTATCAAACATCGAGCGCATGGAGCAACAAGGTGTTCCTAGGTTTTTTAATCAGTCATGGGTGTGTTTGGGGCATAACATCATTTAAACCAATGAGAATGACATCTGTCATTCCCTTTAACGGCGCAAAGCGCAATGTCAAATAAATGCATCGGAATTTCACAAAAAATCACCAGGACCGAAACATAAACCTGGAAAAATAGGGTATCACATACTATTTTAACTTTTTCTCCCACTGTCTTCTCCCGCTGTCAAGGGGGTGCGAGGCCCTGTGCGAACTTGACAGGTGCGAGGCACTTTTCACTTATGTGCATGAAATCATGGGACAGCCTACACGTAGCCTACTGTCGATGCATTTTAATAGTAGGCTAATAGGCTACACAAGCTTGTCTTTAAGAGGGAAAATTGTAGGCTATAGCCTATAACATTAGCTGAGTCACATATTTGGCCATAAGCCGCTTAGCTACATCACGAAACCAAACTAGTGTAACAAAGGAGAACACTTTACTGTAGCAGTGCTGTCTTTCTTATTCACATTACTGTATAGTGGCAAAACTGAGATGTTTGTCTGTTTGTCCCATTGACAATTGTTGAATGTTCCGTGACTGTTTTTTTGTCCGGGAAACGTAGAATAAACTGATGAAATTGATTTGCTTTACAAATGAAAAAGAACTCAAAACATTGTACACTGTTGGCTCTATTGTTTGCTTGAGTTGAGTTTGTTCAGTCTGGCCCACGCTGTTCACGGTCAATGATAGTAGCCTATGCGCAAGCACCGGAACCTTTCTATGGCCTTGGCTTGACACACCATTATCATTTTGCCCCCATGACCTATAGAGGGCTTACACTCAAAAAGCATTAAACTGTTCTCAATCAAAATGTTATTGAAGAGAAATAAAATGAATAACTAATTATATATACAGTATTAACTGAAACTGAAATATTAATATGGCTCCTACAGTACACTGTATGAGCCAACTGTGTATTCCCATGTTCCAATAATGCATTATGAGGTATGGCTCGAAGTGAAATGTCATTTTTAGTATGATATGCTTTATTGATCACCAAAATCACAAGAGGACAGATAGTATTCATCGTTATGATTATTTTTAAAGAGTGCTGGAAAAGACAAGGTAACATACAACCACCCAAAGGAAGCACCACTTCAGGATATTCTAGACTGTGCACACTGTTTTCAATCTACACAATAGATGTGTTTTTAAAAATCAACTGGATAATTTGACAGAAGCACAGCATGAGTATTACTGTTTAAATTGTAAGCATATGAAAAGCAGCAATGAAAAATGTTAAGCACTGCAGTAATGAATGAAGTAATGAAGCTGTAGGGCTGCCTCTGTCGAAGAGCAGTGCTCAGACTTTGCAGTTGTAGATGGCGTCATCCTTCAGGATGATCCAGAGATGATCCATATCGTAGGACACATGCTTCACTTGACCGTTGTGGATATTAATTTGGGTCCACTCGTCACCCTCAGGTTTACAGGGAGATGTGGAATCCCTGCAATGGATTTCACCAGATGACGAAATATTTTAGAGTTGATGGGAAATAATTTAACATAATTGTGGAATTATAAAAAAAATACTTTGTGGCCTTAGAAAAGGACCCTCCATACAGACAAACTCGTAAAGACAAACCTGCGGAAGACGTTTCCTGCAGAATTCACTCCATAGACAGAGCCATCACCTCCCACCTCGATCATAGACAAGGATCCTGCAATGTGCTGCCAGTCACCGACTCCCTGACAATGAAGGGAATCCACCCCCTATAGGATCCAATGAAGGCGGTTGAGAAAAATCAATTCATTTTTTTTATTTTGCTTAGTGATCATTCCCCAAAATGATCAGCCTTACCTTTCTAATAAAGATTTGATCCTCACTGTTAATACCCCAGCAGCTATAGGGGCCACAGCTGTAGTACTTTAATTTGCCAGGATAGCTGGTCCAGCTTACAGGACCGTTTGCTCCCATGTAGCCGACAGTAAGACAGAAGGGGACATCATCATGATTGCATCCTGCAACAAACTGGTCTCCACCAGCATCAATCTGCTTCAAGAGCCCTGGTCCATAATAACAAAACACAGGTGTATGGGATTTTAAGGCCAGACTTCACATCAAACAATGCTATTGTACACTACCAGTCAAAAGTTTGGGTTCACGTAGAAATTTCCATTCCACTCCATTATTTATTTTATTTATTATGTATTATTTATTTAATATTTATATATGCGTTTCTCTCTTGCCACTTGCCCCCCACCCACCCACATATACAGGTACACCCCCCTCGCTCACACACACCATTACACCGAAACCCCCCTCACACTTACACACCATACCTCCCAAACACGCACACCATACCCACACACCTCCTTTCCTCCACACCAACAACAAATCCCCTCCCCACACACAGGTACACCACCCTCCCCCACACACCCTATTATCTCCATTACCCCCAACACACACACACACGGGTACACCCTCCCCCCAAACACACATATACACTTACCCCCCCCCATCAAACAGTCAAAATCCTCGTAAATCCATTTAAATGTAATTTTGGAAAAATGTTGTTAAAATAACAAAAACTTGTAAGTATAGGATATGTTAAGTCATCATGCGAACTTTGACAACACAATGTTGAATCATTTAAAAATGACAAGGTTTTTTCAATTTCCTGAAAACGAATGGATTTGGACATACAGTGACAATATTATCAGTGGTGAAGTTGGTCTTACCAGGTACTTGAACCCAGCTACCTGCAGCCAGTTTGAAGATGTTGTTTGCACAGTTGACTCCCCAGATTCCTGCTTGGCCCACGGTGACGTGTTTCAGTTTGCCATTGATTTGTGTCCATGTCGATTCATACAGTGTGAAGATATTGTCTTCTTTGTTCACTCCCATCACCTGTCCATTACCTACGTCAATCTGCACTAGGCTACCAGGGATAACTTCACAAGTATATGCTGCAAGAAAACAAAATAAAAACGGTTAAGTGTGGGTAGTCAGGTGGAGGTGAGTCAGGTGGGCACAACAGGGAAAATTTGACAAGGCGCACGGGATTGAGAACAGGGTTTCTGCAGGCATCAGCAAATCTTTCATGCTTTTTCAGGCCACTTTAAACTAATTTCATGCCCAACTGCAGATAAACCTCACAACACGTTGCATTGCATCCGGTGTCGCGACAAGGTTCGATACAAACCTCGACCTCGGGGGGGAGGGGGGCTAGACATTTTATTAAATACTACTTCACGAACCCTTCGTTCAAAACATGGCAAACCATATATCAAAATAAACAGCAGACCTTACCGAACACGAAGGTTTAAAGCGGTCCCTGTACAGTTAGCCGTTCCAGAGTAGGCCTAATCCGGTTTTGAATTTGCAGCAAATTTCGACATGCATGTCTCCAAATTTGGGCTTTAAGTTTCACAATGTGTTTACATTTTTCTACATGATTTCATAACAGGCCAAATACAAAATAAATGTTACAAATATCGCCTAGATGTCGGTAAATATTAAAATCAGAGGATATACAGCTGCTGACTAAGAGTTTGTTAGTAGCCTTAATGATCACAAAATGCTAAGCATGCGTCTAGGCTATTTGAGTTTCTTAAAGCTGAGCTGTGCTTGAATTGTTCAATACATGATTTCATAACAGGCCAGATATAAAATAAATGTTAAATATAGATATCTGTAAATATTAGATGATCAGATGATTTACAGTTCTGTGTTATAGGCCTATGTCATGTTTTTGTAATGTTTCATACAGTGGTGCAGGTCTACTGCTGTGAATAGGCTAAATACAAATTTGATAATTTTTATAGCCTACTGTATAGTTAACTTTGGCCTTTGTGCCCCCCATCAAATTCGCCCAACTGAAGACCAAGTGCCTTGCCCCTGAAATGGTGAAATTCCAAGCCTGGTTACAGCCCTAATAATTTGTAATGCCTCTGAACATCGAAGTTCATGCTTTTTCATGCCATTTCATGCCTGAATTTTCACAAAATCTATTTAATTACTTTTCATGCTTTTTAATGACCCGCGGAAACCCCGGAGAAACAGATTAACGTAGGCCTACCCACAGACGAAGTCAACAGACAGTAAAATTAACTTACCATTGCATGCAGTCAACAGGCAGTGCAGGGCAAAGAGAATTGTTGCGATGCGAAGAGACATGGCTGAGTTGTTGTGCGGTAACTAGACATGTTCATGGACAGTCTTTTATATGTGATGAACGTAATGATGTAATTGATTGCCTGCTCACGTGGGTAGGAACGTGTATTGATTGAGCGATGAGAGACACCTGTGGAGGAAGAAGTTTAAAAACAGTACGTGCTTGGTGGAAAGAAGAAAGGAGAGGGCAGACGACTGAAGAGGGGCAGAGATGATGAGGTGTTGGCGTGGACATAGTTAGTTGCTATATGGACAGGACATCTGAAGTGATGCTATTGACTTAAATCGGAAGGCAAGAATCAACGTGGGACGCTATATTTTTTGTGACTCTTTTTTGGGGTATCCGGGACGCCGGTGTTCCAGTTTAGATGGTGAGCAGTTTAACTGGTGATATTTGCATAAAATCAGTGAATATTCAACAAGACCCTGCCTAGGCTACTTCTTAACCTGCTCTGCCTCCGATAGTGCAGGTTTAGGCTACATTTTCACGGAGTGTTTGCAAGTGAGACAATATAACCGATATCGCTGAAAACATCACCAGTGTATGTCTAAAACATGTCGGTTTAAGCATTATCCTCACCATGTCATATTTTGTACCGCTCTGCAGTACATCTAGGTTAGCTAGATAAAGTTGGATAGAATGTTTTGCGGTGTCTCATTTTATGCGGCCCCCGAAAACCCAGTGTTTTTTCCATCCGGCCCTCTTGGTACTGAGGTTGAATAGCCCTTTTATTGGATATTAAAGAATCAAGTAATACATACAGTAAATCATTAATTAAAGCAACACCAAAGCACTTTTCCCCTGTCACACGCACGCTATTTGTTTATCCAGCACTGGCTTTGCAAATAACATGTCCACAGACAAGGTAGAGTATGTTGCATGATTTTATGAAAGTATGATGTATTGCGACATCAGAAGCACGTCAAATTTGTAGTTTCTTATGTCTCATTCCATCGAACTACAGATCCGCTACCAGATCTGGCAAACTTACATAGTGCGGTTATAGCCGATAGAGGGCCGTAAAGCGAATGCAGAAGTGCCGTTCACCCTGTTACGAATTGATGAACCACTGAAACTATTTTGGAAACATTATTTTAAGGTACAAAAAACTCTTTGGCGTTGCTTTAAATAGCATTATGTAGGCAATTTTAGTTATCACATACTGTATCTGATGCCACAGTCTCTTTCTGCTTAGTTCTCTCTCTCTCTCTCTGTTATCTGCAGAAGTCCCCCTCAGCCTCAGAGAATGTGAGAGATCTGTGAATGATAATATATTTTTGGTTGGGACATCAAACTCACTGCATACATTACAATGCAATAGGCCTATACAGTAGTGGACACAGACACAAAACAACCCCCTGTATTCAATTGTCAAGACCTTGTGCTGCCCATTTTACATTTAAATAAAAAGTGACAAAAAGTGAAGTTTGGTTGTTCTATCTGAAAAGCAACAGAACTGGTTTGTAGCTCAGGTTTCAGTGACACTGTCCCTTGTTCTAATTTGAATGTACAGTTGTACACAATTGCAAATACATTTTTACAAATCTGTCACAAGCTTACATTTTTCCGTGTGGATATGGTGGAAAGGAATCCCCAGAAACTGTAATGTGTCAATTATGTAGAAGTCTTGGCCCTATCAGCATCATTGGCGGTGGAGGTGCAGGGATTGTAGGCAGCTGTGTGGCCAGTGTTATTGTCAAGCAGTGGCACATTGTGTAGACCTAGAGGATTATTCCAGTGGTGGCTCTGTACACCACAAACTATTATACCATGGTCTAGGTTGAAAAGGGTGTCGTTTAAAAAGTGATTTACTACACCTATAAAATTATTATGACGTTGCTTGACAACGCCTGTGTTAGTCCGCTCAGCTGTGACCAGGCTTGGAATTTCACCATTCTGGGGGCAAGGCCACTTGGCCTTCAGTTGGGCATATTTGGTGGGGGGCAAAAGCCACATGTCAGGGCACCAAGGCCAAAGTTAACTATACAGTAGTAGGCTATAAAAATGATCAAAGTTGTATTTCGCCTATTCACTGCAGTAGACCTGCATCACTGTATGAAACATTACAAAAACATGAAACATGACACATTACATAGAACTGTAAATCATCTGATCATCTATTTACAGATATCTAGGCTATATATAACATTTATTTTATATTTGGCCTGTTATGAAATCATGTATTGAACAATTTAAGCACAGCTCAACTTTAAGAAACTCAAATAGCCTAGATGCATGCTTAGCATTTTGTGATCATTAAGGCTACTTTCACAAACTCTTAGTCAGCTGTCCTCTGATTTACCAATATCTAGGCGATATCTGTAACATTTATTTTGTATTTGGCCCGTTATGAATTCATGTGGAATAATTTAAACACATTGTAAAACTGAAAGCCCAAATTTGGAGACATCCATGTATGTCGAACTTTACTGCAAATTCAAAACTGGATTACTCTGGAACGGCTAACTGTACAGGGGACTGCTTTACACCTTCTTGTTCGGTAAGGTCTCCTGTTTATTCTGATATATGGTTTGTCATGTGTTAAAAGAAGGGTTCGTAAAGTATTCCACCGAGATGAATGGGTAGGGAGATCGATCATGGGACGCAAAACCTTCATTAGAATGTATGATTAAGTTGAATTATATTATTTACTTTTCTCGCGAACCGTTCAACACAGCAATTATCGGCTAACATCGTTTAAAAGCTGAGAAAAAGCTCTTTCATGTGATATTTGTGATGTCTGTGTGATGAATAGGCTACTTCGCGAGTAGTTCAACTGAGAATGGGTGAATTTGGACGTACTTTCTTTCTTGCGCGGTCACTTTCTCCACTGCGTAAAAGACTAAATTAATTTGCGCTGTGAATGCTAAGATTATTTTGACAGGCCACAGGCTAAAAAAAATCGCTATTAGTAGGACGCAAAGCAGAATATTGAAAAAAGGGGGCACCAAGGCCACCGTGGCCTGTAAACCTCTGATTTTCAAAGGGGCCTCACGGCCAACGCAAGGGGCTACGACGGCCATGGCCGTCGTGGCCGCCGTGAAATTCCTACCCTGGTGTCATCCTTGTCGGGCTATATGCCCAACAAGTTTCATGCACCCCGGTCTTTCAGTGTCCCGGGAATCCACAGCCCTTCCTCAGACGTGACTCGTCTGAGGGAGGGCTTACCCCGAAATGGCGGGGAGGGCTACCCCGAAACGTCACATTATCATCTCCATCTCCTCTCTCAGGCGCTCTCTTCCCTTCTCTGTGAGAGAACCTGTTTGTGATCATCACCAAAAAGATCGTCTGATATGAAAGGCATGAGCATGACTGGGCATGGAAGTGGAACTTTCTTTGCAATTGCATCCGCTTGCATCAAAGTTTTGATCAAGTTTTGTTAATTTGCATCACTTTATTCCCCTTTCATGCTCTGCTGGCGTTGGAAGACTTTACTACAGGCAAGATGTTTGTGAAGAAGAGCAGCATCCTTTGGGTTGCTACATAAAGACAATACCATCTGTAAAGGCTAAGCCTAAACGTAAAGCCCCGAGGGGTTACTAGACAGGGCACCTAATTGACGCGCTTTATAGCTACTTGCGTTACTTGATTCTATGAAATGCAGTCCATATGTGATATGCTGTTTAAAGATGTTTATTGCTACCCACAGGTTTGTATTCCAATAATCCAGTGTTCAAGCATCCACAGATTGTCATCTTAACAAATTACACAAAGTATCGTCAGCCAGTATGGCCTGCCACAGCGAAGCGGTCAAAAAAATCCCCTCCGTCAAGCAACACCTGTCACCTGCATGACGGTTCTCCCTTTATATGGTGTGCACACATAGCATAACACAGTGACACCTAGTGGACCAATTAATGTTCACATAATGAGACCATAAATGGCTCCTACACACCATCAGAAACATAAAAAGTCCTCTTGAATTTACCCATCAGGGCAATACAGAGCATTAAGTGGCTCCCATATGAGTAATCGGCAGTGCAGTTTTACGACGAATGGAAATCCTATATTTAAGTAAGTATATATACTCTTTTGATCCCGTGAGGGAAATTTGGTCTCTGCATTTATCCCAATCCGTGAATTAGTGAAACACACTCAGAAAAGTGAACACACAGTGAGGTGAAGCACACACTAATCCCGGCGCAGTGAGCTGCCTGCAACAACAGCGGCGTTCGGGGAGCAGTGAGGGGTTAGGTGCCTTGCTCAAGGCCCGTGCCTACTGGTCAGGGTTCGAACCGGCAACCCTCCAGTAACAAGTCCGAAGCGCTAACCAGTAGGCCACGGCTGCCCCCTTTCATGAACATATGAAGCTGTTTTAAAACTAGATGTACTGCGTAGCGGTACAAAATATGATCGCCGCTCAGTCCTGCACATCCATTCCGCGAAAATAAATCATATTAATGAATTTGTCTCCATCTTCTACTCCATCCCCCACTCTTGAAACTGTTCTGTGTATGCTTGTTTGGAACGTGTGTTTGCACACATTCCGCACACAAAGTAGCCTACTGGCACTGCAAAGGTGAATAGATTTGTTTCTGGGCCAAAACATCTGTAACATTGTTATAAAACCTTTAAAATCTCTAAACAATCACAAGTAGGGCAGTTCATCACAGTCCATCCATTGCAACTGGACTGATGAAAGGTACACCTGTAGGCTACATTGTATTTGGGAAAAGCAGAAGGTAGCAGCATAATGTATTTATTTATTTATTATTAAACAAAACAATCCCTGTCAGTTCCATGCAGTTTTCAACAGCTATCAAGAAGAGAGGTCATGTCATGGATTTTTGTGAATGTTTCTTCTTCTACATATGCATAAGTTTAGTCATCTAGTTCAAATGATATTCAGCTTTATTGTCAATGCACAAATTAAATACCAGTAGTCTAAAACAAAATGCCGTTTTACCCAGTGGTGCAAATAACTGACATGTCCAAAAGGGCCTTCATGAAATGCGTTGCGAGACTGTTCATACACATTTTAACGGGCAAAGTTGAAGAGCTACTGTCCGTTATTGTTTGTGCAAATAATATGCTGATTCATGTTCCCTTGCATTTTGCAACCATGAGGTCCATGGTTAAGCTCAATCTTTTGACGCAATCTTTTGATTTTCACCCAGCCTAGTCCATGGTAGGCGCCCAATAGAAATATTGTTTAATTTTGCGATTGAGATATCCACGCACTGGCGCCCCCCCTGTGACGTGTTCGCCCCCCGGTTTTAGAGCTATTCTAAATGCAAAAATGCATAGAGGGAATTATGACAAAACCGTGACTGTTAACAAACTATAAGCTATAGGCCCTATGCTAGGCCTATTACACAACACAAATTGTTACTAGGCTATGCTGGCGACCCAAATAAAATCTCCTTTGGAACCAATGGCCTACACCTTACATTATCAAGCTGCCACCTCTTGGCGAAAAGTTAATAGTTTTGCATATCAGTAGTAATACATTTCACGTAGCTGTGAATCACGGAAAGGGCGAGTGAAGTGGACACTTCTAAATGGAACCCAACCCACTGTACAGTAGCTCAAGGTGGCTAAAGCAGCCATAATGAAAGCGTTATCATTGTTTGGATACTTCACACACACGTGTTTTTTAATCGCATAGACTACAACTACCAAGCTGGAATCAAAGCACATCGACTCCCCTCTCACACCCTAAACACACACTTCGAACAAACAAAAAGCGCCTCAGTCTCACGGAATAGCCATAGGCAAAACTGTATCTGACCGGTGTAACGTTGCTACTAAATCATCCATCGCAACGAATGATTTTTGTAGCACGTGCAACAAATATGTGTAGGTACAGCCCTGCCCTGAATACATCTCAACGTGCGCTCTAAAACATTTGGTTTAAATGGAGACGTAGATCATCACGTCATCATAGACAGGTTATCTTTCAGGTAGCCTATATATTTTCCATTAAAAAAACATCACGTAGCGAACGTGTTGTGGCTAGCTCACTTAGCTCCTGTTAGTAGCCTAGGTTATAGTCATAAGCAAATGAGATGACAGTCGAAAGATACAATTAGTGCTGTTATCGATTTGCTTGGTAGCCTATAAACGCATTTATGGTTTTCTACAAATACATCAATAATCAAATTGGCCTCCATCACTCAACCATGCTAACGGTAACATTATTTTACCTACGTTCTGCTATTGATAGGATTAACGTAGCCTACCTGCAGTAAAAAACAAGCATGTCCGATAAACATTCTCAGATTTATTTCGGCTTCAAGAGGAAATGGGAATTACATGTCATGCAGAAATCATCCTACCCTTAGACGTTCTCTGCGGTAAACTACTGTAGCCTACAGTCTTGTCCTTGTAGGAACCGTATAGTGTCTTTCCAACCCACTTTAGATTAACTTCCAACAAAATTACGTCTCACTGCAACGATGCGCCATCTAGTGGACAAACGACTACTTATCGCTAATACTGGAAATGCAGCCATGATGATAATGATGAATATTTATTTTGGCTTTCTTTTAATCCTACTGAATTTGTAATTATGTATCGACCGTTCTAATACCGATAGTATGTGGGTGCCTGTGTGTGTGTGTGCATGTGTATATGTGTGCACCACCATCTACAGGCCAATGAGTGTACAGTCACTAAATGTACACATAACTTAATTTTTTAGACCCCCCCATGGATGAAATTCTACGAAACTTGGCATACCCCCAGAGAATGTCAGGTTAATCATACACATAACATTTGATGCAGTTCTGAACGTCTTGAGAGGGGCGATTAAAGCAGAATGATATTGCATTTTCATTTTTTACCGGGGGGGTGCAAATCACAAATGAGTGATTATGGGCTAGGTTGATGTGGGCCCTTGAGACCAACATACCATAAAAATGTATTCATCCTCGGTGCCACGGTTCAGGTAGTTATTTAGGAAAAACTGAATTTTTTGGGTTTCGGGGGGCCCAGCGCAGAGGGGGAGTGGCCCCCGGGGACCAAACGAAAATTTTCCGTAAAAGTCTAGTGGGGCTACATACCCACCAAATTTCATGTGCCCCGGTGTTTCGGTGCCCCGGGTATCGTTGACCAAAATTTCAGGAAGTAGATGACGGGAAAAAAAAAAAAAAAAAAACTTTGACAATCCCTATATGCCCGCTTCGCTAGCGGCGGTCATAATAATTGAATCCTCTTGATGTTCCTTGCATAGAGTACAAGGAGTCTTTGAGTACAATTTCATGGTTCTTTTATCTGTGCTCACTACTACCAAAATGGAATTTAAAATGGAAAATGTCCTTTCCTGGGGAAAAGTAAACTAGTTGGTAGCAAAATATGATCACATGTTGTTAACACCAGATAGGGGCAGCAGGAGTCTGAGAGACAGGAATAAGAATTATAGCAGGCATGTTTTAAAATAGATTACTTTTTATTTTAATAAACTTATTATAGAATATTCAGCTGAGGGCGGTGCCCTTGCCACTCAAGAGAGAGAAGACATTTAGACGCTTTCTGAGATGCCGGGGATCGATCCCGAGCTCACTGTGCTACATCCCTATCTTCCAATATGACCTCTTCTCCTAGCGCTTCTGACCACCTCACACACCTGATACGCACTTACCACACTCTTCGCTCCTCTATTCATTCCTCTCATCTTCCTTCTCTTCCCTGCTCTACCTCCTCTCCTCCTACTTGACTACTTAATATGTAGGCACTCCTATAAGAGTATACTGTAGGAGTGTGTCCTCTAGTACTAGTATTCACAGATGCAGTGATATAGTCCCTTCTGCGCTTAAGCTTAAATGTTATTATATCGCTGTAGCCGTGTAGCTTAAATGTTAAAATGCTTAATATAAATGTTAATAGAATTAATGTTATTCTATTGCTGAAAGTCACTTTGGATAAACACGTCAGCCAAATGAATAAATGTAAATGTAATATGTCATATAGAATCAACGGTTAATTTACTTGAAGGTATCTACATAACAGTGACATGACAGTCATGAACGTGTCATAAACATTATAAACAAGTCATAAATGTTTGATATATAACAAAGTGTTACCTAATCAACAAACCATTAGACTGTCATTAATGCTATACATAGGGGTCTTTAAATCACCCCCAAAAAATTACACTTATAACTTAAAACACAGGTTAAGCTGCAATGCACCATGAGTGCAACTATTGGTATTAAAGCTGCAGTTGGCAAAATGTTTTTGATCACTGAAACCGACACTACGCTCCGACAGAACATAAATCAGCCGGTTTTAGAAAAAAAACCTACACCTACCCCTAGAGTTATTTCTTTTGCAAAAATCCACAGCTCCTGGCTCTTCTGGTCCAATCAGAGCAGGGCTGTGTGAGATCTGACTGTCAATCACAGTCTGGTGCAGTCTGGTGCGCACTGACGAGCAGGAACTCGATGAGAGGGTACTAGTGGTAGTGGGGGAGGGGCATGAGAGTTGTAAACATTCAAAATTTTGGCTAAGTCCCCTCAATCTGTCAGACTTGCCAACTGCAGCTTTAATGACATTTCTGGCTGACACCTTTTAGAAGAAAGTAAATACAGTTCTTTAAAAATACAAGTGATAAATGCAAAAGTAAAGTATTCCATAAAACCATATTATTTAACCTCATTGACACCAGACCCTTTTCAACTGAGAGTGGGTCTGGAAAAGGTTCATTGACTTACAATTTCCAGTTTGGGCGTAACTGAGTGAAATTACACTTAAACTGTGGCATTAAACTCTTACCAAATCATCTCAGAGGTGTAGCAATCTTGTAAACGAAGGTTTTAAATGCAGTTCTTTACTCAATTCCAAAGAAATACATTTTCTATGTCTAATATACAGTCTATGCCAGATTAGCGATTGTATTTGCGTGCCCCTTGTTTTAGGGACACTGGAAATGGGCAGAGCAAATCCCAAATTTGTCAAAAGTTCATATCGGTATTCCCAGGCTAATTTTAAAGTCTATCAAATAGAAATTCCAATGCTAGAATATGCTGAAACAGTAAGAATTAAAATGTTCTAATAATGAAAAGGTCAGACATGCGACTGTGGGCTAACACACACACACACACACACACAGCAAAATGCATGCTGCATGGCTGGAGTTTCATATGTGATTAACCTACAGTCAAATAAGTAGTAAGTAATTCTGCAGCTGTAAGATAGAAAGAGCAGCTAGCAAGAGCCATTAAGGCAGGACAAGCACTTTATTACTGCTTCTATTCCTCTGTCTTGAAATGTATCTCTGCTGAATTGCGAAACTTCATTAGAAGAGCCTGACTTAGATTGGCCATATCCATACACATTTTTTCAATCTGTTTTTGGTGCCTTTCACTCTCTCCTTCTATGACATCTTTCGTCATCGGTAATTGCTGCCTGTCAGAAATCAAGTGTTTTTCCATTATGTTTTTTTTCAAGCTAGTCCATTTGCGAAATCCATGAAGGGCTATCTTCATTAGCTGTTTCTCTTTTTCAACCCTGACCTCCCTTTTGTGTCTCTCTCTGAGCTCCTCGATCTCCATTTTGTATTTTGCTTCCATTTCCTTTCTTTCTTTTTCACTGTTCTCTTTCAGCTCACTCATTTTTTTCTCCAGTAGTTCCCTCTGATCAGCCTCCCTCTTCAGCTCTCTCTCTAGCTCTCTAATCTTCCTCTCATCCTGTTCTTCTTCTATCTTTTTCTCCAGAGCTGACATACTTTCACGGAGAGCTTGAATTTCACCTTCATGTCCTCTGATTTCTTCCTCCACCTTCCTTAAGGAGTTCTGCAAAGTTTCATCGAGCTGTTGTGCCTTCTCTTTTTCTACCATTTTTCTCCTGTCTTCACTCTCCTCTTTCTTCTGTTGTATCTCTCTAAACAGTTTCTCAGCCTCAAGGTACATTTGACTGCTATAAAACCCATCAGGGTTCCGAGTCACCACTGCTTTGATCTTCCTCAGTAGAGATTCAATTGCCCCACATGCATTGGAGTCAAGGAGGTGATACTTGTTCTCAGATCTCTTAACCAGGAGCTCCAGGTCCCCTCTCTGGATCAGCTCCTCCACGCTTGTTTCTCTCATTCCGTCTGTACTGGTAAAGAGGATCACTGTATGTTCCCAGCAAGTCTCGCCAAAAATGTCCTCCATTTTATCTGGGATATTTCTCTCCTCTCCTTCAAGCGTGTCCACAGGAATGACGAGGAGGAAAACATGGGGCCCAGGGTTGGACAGCTTCATGCACAGTCGCACATCCTGCCTCAGCTTCTCAGAAAATGCAGGGCTGAACCAGTCAGGAGTGTCCACCACCATCACCTTCCTCCCCGCAACCTCTCCCTGTCTGCTCACACTGCACTGGGCTTGCGTGGGGGTGCTGACCGGCATGACAACCATGTCTCTGCCCAGTATGGCCTCCGCTACGGCCCGTTTGGCCTCTGCTCTCTTCCCCAGCAGCACCAGCCTCAGCTCAGGCACAACAGGACACGCCGAACTGGCCTCACTGGGGCTTTCTCCCCCCACTGTATGAAAACAGAACAAACACAATAGTATCACACACACAAAAAAGCTAGGCTACTAATTAAATATACACATTTTTCTGATGTCATCCTTCGTTGCTGAGTGACATTCCAATGAGTTGATGGTCATATTGAAAATTTGCAGTGGTATCTTAATTTTAGCATTCCTTCATTAAGTATGACTTACTCCAAGGTGGTATTCCCATACTGCGTGTTTTTCTGGCAGGGTGGTTAGAAATAGAATCCGGGTCTACACAAACAAAGAATGCTCAAGTTATTTTGCCAATAGGCTACTTAAGATAGCATGATTTACCTCATTTTACTAAAAAGTGCGCTCATTTGATTAAATTGTGCTCTTAATTTTGTCAAATGTGCACACAATTTACAAAAATGAGTGCACTGTCTCGATATATGAAAATATCTTGCAATAACACCTCCCGGTCTCCGTAGCATTCCTTTAATAATGACTTAGGCCTACTCAAAGATAGGATCCCCATACTGCGTGTTTCTCTGATAGGAAGGTTAGAATCCGGGTCTATACAAAGAATGCTCAATTTAAGTTATTTTTGTCAATAGGCTACTTACGACACTCAGACTAGTGTGCACAAAGTAATATTTTCTTGACGAGGTTGTTTTGACAGTTGTTGTGATGTTTATACTCACCAGCAGATGACTGTCTCGGGTCTTCCTTCTTGCTGTTACTGATAAGCATTTCGAGCTCCTGCACCTCACGCGTTTTTGCCAGGAGTGCCTTCTTAGTTTCGGAAAGTTCATGTGCCATGACTTGCAACGCCACGTCTTTGTCGTGTATAACTTTATCCTTTTCTTTTAACTCTCTTTTCAAATTATCCAGCTCCATAGCTTTATCAGCTATCACACAACGCAAAGCAACAATAAATCAGATTGGTTTCCCGTTTGTAGGCTATGTAAGCCAACAGGTGAACCACTCACGTATACGATTTGTCAAAATGGATGAACTAACAAACACTTACTTGAAGTCACTAGGCCTACTGTGTGTAAATGATAATCAAATACAAAAATGATCAAACGATGCTATGAGATCTACTTTCAACATCGTTGTTCTTAAAGCGAAATAGGCTTCGTCCCTTCAGGGCGTGTCTGGTAGGCTATAACATAACAATTCTTATGTTGTGTTGAATCCGCAGGTAGGCAGGACCTGCGCAGTAGCCTACCTGGCGGTGTGCATTTCATTCGGAGATCAATAAGATATTGGTATGTGACCGCCGCTGGGTAATGCCACCTGTTTCGTGAAGAACATAAACCATGTTTCCCCAGGGCTGTAGTAAAATAAGAGGTGGGTAAACTATGAATTCTGTAAGGTGGACTGCACCATTCGGTATCGGATTTTTTTAAAAAGACATTAAGAACGTGTTTGATGATGGGGGAGGTCCAATGTTTATAACAATATCAGTGGTATTACATTTTTCCTAGAGAGTGTACATATTGTGGATCATAACATTTTGAATGTTAAAAGTTGCAATTGGTGAATAAACAATTGTAAGAAGTGGTGAGGTGACTATATTTCTGAAATTTCAGGTGGATAAACTGCATTTACTTGCATTTAACCTCCACTACATCTCTTCCCAATTTTCAAGTAGGCCTATTCTTCATCCCCTACTCCTTGTAAACATTGGGTCCTTTGTGCCTTCTCCTGTTAGCTCTGTACCCGTTTAGCCTAGCCTATACTTACAGTGCACACGGAAAGTATTCACAGCATATTCACAGCACATTTCGTTATGTTTCAGACTCATCTTAAAATGGATTCAATTATTATTTTTTCTCATCAATCTACACACAATACTCCAACACCCCACAAAAAAAGCAAGTGTTTTGAGCGTTTTTATAAAGTTATAAAGAAAATAAAAGACTGAAATACCATTTGCATAAGTATTCACACCCTTTGTTAAGACACTTGCCATTGAGCTCTGCATCCTATCAATGGTCTGATCAATTCTATCAATGGTCCTTGATATGCTTCTACGACTTGATTGGAGTCCACCTGTGCCTAAATGAATTCACTGGACATTATTAAGAGATGCACATATCTTTTTATATAAGGTCTCACAGTAAAGTGTATGTCAGAGTGAAAACCAAGCCACAAGGTCGAGAGAATTGTCCATAGAATGGTACAAGAACATTTCTGCGGCATTGGAAGTGCCCAAGAGCACGGTAGCCTCCATCATTCTTAAATGGAAAAGTTTGGAACATTACCTATATTCTTAGAGCCTACTTGCTGTAAGAATATAAAATTAGGAAGTAGGCTTCAGGTCTGGCTGATCATGTAGGCCTACTAACACATGATAAACGTGCTGTTACACATATTTACTTCATATGTAAAAGTTTGATAAGATTTGTTATGTTGTTATATCCAAAATGTCATAAATAGAGCATACATAATGAGTCATTAAGTACTTCAAATGAAATATCTTGATGGATTTGCAACAGTCTATCATGTTTTGTTGTTTATTTTGTTTTCCCCACATAAAATCCATACAAGAGCACATTCATAATTAGGAACATTTAATGGTATAGGGCAAGGGGCACCACAACCCAGGGGAAAAGACCGGTCAACATTCTATGGGATAAAAATGCCTAAAAATGGTTCTCCACAGGAGAGGAATTCTATTTTTTCAATGGAAGAAAACCACAACATCGCAACTAGGCAACATCATCTTTCAGTGTGAATACCTGCCAATAACTTTACAATATATTCTTTGCATATGAAAATCCTGTCAGAATGGTTATAATTATATAAATTAAAATGCCAATTCAGTTGTGAAAGTAGGTAGAAGAAATGATCTAATACAGCTATTTTGATGGTGGATCAAATCAGGAATGTGAAGTAACTGGAATGTAAAAAAAATCTTTAAAAAGGCTTATTCATCACAGCATTAACTCAGAACTCAGGCTGACACTGAGGCAAAGTAGTCAAGCAAACTGCAATGTCTAGCCAAGGCTTTAATCTTCAAGCTGCCTGTGTCAGCTGCCCAGTTCTGTTTCTGTGCTGTTACCATGTGGTGACCCCTGCTCCGGTGGTGCTGCCAGCCAATGAGGGTCTGCTCTGACTAGCCTGGCCTGAGCAGCGCAGCCCTAAGGGAGGGTGGGGTTGTCTATGGCGTGGTCAGGGTCGCAGGTGAAGGACACGGTGATGGCGTAGCGGGTGCCCCAGGTCACCTTCTCCACGCGGTGCAGGTTCTCCGAGCCAGACGAGAAAAAGGACACCCGTCCTGGTGAGGAGGGGAGGTTGGCCCAGATGGGAGACAAGGGTTGGATGGTTGAGTAAAGTAGAAGGCAGTATCTGATAGTATCTGCTAGGTTAATACTTATTGTTGATGGTAATGCTTCCTCATTGTTGTGGACGTCATCAAACATGCACTAAGAAGCACTACGCTGTATCAACCTGTTATCCAAAGCTAATTTGATTGGGTGACGGATGACTAAAGACTCCTCTCACCTGCTCTTGGTTCCACTGTTCGGTTCCCACTGGCGTCCATGAAGATGAAACGACCACCACCAAAGTCTGACCCATAGTCAGATAAGTACAGTAATGATGTGTAGTCAAATGAGCCATACGTCACCTGTCAGAGGCATCGAAAGACACTTAAAGCATACAGCACAAATATAAAGGATATGTACAGTTTTGATTCACTTGTACATTTCATTTGAACTTTTACATTGGATTTATTTTTTAGATACTTTCTATAATATAAAATATATAAAACCAGTAAAAGATAGTATGTGGGTCATGCCGTGTAAAGGGGGGCATGCTTTGTGTTTTACCAGGTGGTAAGTGTACCTTGTCAATGTGAGGGTGCCAATACTCATCATGAGCGGTCTTGGCTTCAGTGCTGTTGATGCGGGAGAAGAAGGTGGGCTTGGTGAGGTACATGTGAGAGGAGTCCACACCAAACGCCTCAGCAATCCTCCTTTGGATGCGGCTGCGCACGTCTCTGCACATCAATAAAAAGGGGAACATTTCCACTGGTATTCTCACATTGTACAGTGTTTAGTTACAAAGATGCCGACGTGCTTTTTGTTTGCTTTTTCACATGCATGACCCTTCTTTTTGCTCTTGAAAAAGGTAAATAGTAATGTAAGCTTGTCTCCACAGCACTACAGCATTAGTGTGGGTTCTCATTACTGGACATGATCTGATTGTGTTTATAGTGGTAATGTGTGGGTGAGGCACACACCTTTACCTGAAACTAATAGAACTTGGTGGGAAATTTATGGCAAGCATGTTAGCACCTTAGCTATAAAGATTAAAGGTCACTGGAACAATCACATTGGCAATCAATATGTAAGCTGTTTTATCTGGAGAAGCTACATCTGAATACGCCCATTTTAGTTGGGAAAATAATGAAACTGTGACCTCATTTTTTTTGTGCATACAGCTGGGTGGTCAAATGTAAAATGGTGGAAACATGATCCGATCCGATATTACTCAAGCACTTACCTGTAGAGATCAAAATCCTCTTTTGAAAAAACATCTTTGATTTTATCTCCAAAATACCTAAAATCAGAGTGGACAGGAGACAATCCATGAACAAATTCATTTTATGTACATCATAAAGAAAATACATTTATCATGAATACCAAAACTAAGTGCTTCAGTTATAGTACACCTGTCCCTTGCTGTTGATTGGCTATAAGAGTATTTCTCATTCTGCACTCACTCTGCTTCCCATTTAGAGTCAGGATTGAAGTGAATGGAAATACACAAGAGTGCATCTATTCTAACTTATGTTCTCTGCTTACTTGTAGATGTTAACAAATTGCTTCCCCATGGAGAGAGCCCCTGAGTGCAGGTCAAGGATAGAGGCCTGTAGAAAAGTGAGAAAATCAAATTAATAAATAAATATACATTTGAACTACAGTTGGAATTGCAATAGTGTTTTGTGTATATGATTGTGTGGCATTATGCTATGACCTCTTACCCCTCCATCAGATCCACCCAAAGAGAGTCCTCTTTCAGCAAGCCTATGAGATGATAGAGGAGTTTGAGAATCAAGACAACCACAGCCCTTTCATTGCATTATTACTCAAGTCCTACTATTAACAAAGGGAAGGAGAAGAGAGTCCTTACTGCCTGAGGGTCAGCGCTTCTTCTTTGGTGACCACAGTGTCGGTGATCGCTCTTCCACATGACTGAGGTGTGCAGCCTAAGCATATGGGAGAACACTACTGTCACTGTTACAGATCACACAAGGAGTAAAAAGCACAACTATCCATTCACGCAAACAAGAACAGTATGGAATGAATGAAGCTCAGCAGTAGCAAGCGAAACATTCAATAGAGGACAAATGAGAGGAGTTAAACAAATTATTAGAAGGTAAGATGAGGTAAAGTGTATTTATAAAGCACATTTTCCAGCACAGCACTACTCAAGTCAAACATGGAGGAGAGAAACTTTTAAAAGTAAAGAGGATAAATGAAGATAGAAGGGTGGAGATATTGGGAATGGGATGGAGAGAAACAGGTTATGGGACAAGAGGGACGTCAAAGCTGTTGTCCACTCATGGGAGCATCACCTGGGAAACGCTTGTAATTCTCATAATCCTCCGAGCACTGCACAGGGAAGACCTTTGGCTGCTGAAGTAGCTCTCTGCGTGAGACCAGTGTCTCGGTGACGTCTTCGTCCAGAGTAAAGTACCACCAACCCAGTGTGACGACGCACACAGCTAGAGCTGCACACCACAACAACGAGCCAGCTGTCCATTTCCACCCAGAGGCCTGTCTCTGTGCATTTCCCCTAGTCACGACAGCACAGGTCATACAGGGTCAGCAAACTTGAAGCAGACGCGCCCAAAATGTAAACACACATTATTATAGATATTTTTTCACTCTTTGCCCAAAATGTAGGTAAAATTAAGTCCTTACAGACTGGACATACATATATGGACAAAACCCACAACCTTGATTGTAAGAAAACTGCATGCAAAGAATCGTTCGTCTCTGCTTTGCTTAATACATGTAAGTAGAAGAATGTTCATTGTAACAGAAACCACAGTCTAGGCTAGGACTACTACAAGTGAAAATAAGGCTACATTAGCTTACATTACAAAGTGGCGTATGTTGTAGAACTTCTGTTAAATGAAACAATGAAACAGATTAGCTAAATTAGTTACCTTTTAATTTTTTTCTCTATAGCGGATGCGCCATTAACTTTTGGGTTCCCTCTCCGCTGCGTGACCATTTCAAAACAAATTCAGTACGCACCACATGTACGTCTCATATCTGCAAACTGTTCACCGTGCTAATACGTGCAGTGGTCTCGCTCACTCTCTCATTTCAAAATTCTGCCACTACAACCAAAGACACGTCTACTTCCCGTGTTACAGTAAAATGTGTCCGCCAGGGAAAAACTTGTACTGCTATCGTCTACCACTAGAGGGAACAGTTTCAACAATTTTCAAAAAGTACAGCCTAAGCCCAAATGTTTTAATGATTTAATTATGTAATTAAATAATAATATATATTGATATATTGAATATGTAAGAAAAAACGGAAGACCCTTTCAACCTGGGGGAAGCCGTGGCCCACTGGTTAGCACTCTGGACTTGTAACCGGAGAGTTGCCGGTTCGAGCCCCGACCAGTGGGCCGCGGCTTAAGTGCCCTTGAGCAAGGCACCTAACCCCTCACTGCTCCCTGAGCGCCGCCGTCGTAGCAGGCAGCTCACTGCGCCGGGATTAGTGTGTGTTCACTGTGTGTTCACTGTATGCTGTTTGTGTTTCACTTAAATGCAGTTAAATGGGTTAAATGCAGAGACCAAATTTCCCTCACGGGGAAATCAATATATATATATGTCTGTCTTCAGTGTATGTTCAGCCTCTGGGATATTTTCACGAATTTGTTGACAGCATGGGACCCATAAGCACCTTTACAGCAGTTTTTTGTATAACATTTTCCACCAAAAGTATATTATTTTGTATTATCTGAACTCTTTTTAATTCTGATATAAATTGGTTTGCTTTGTTTCCTCCCTTTCCCTAGATTGGTTATGATCATTGACACGCATGTTTGCCTGGATGTAAAACACACTAGGCGTACAGAGAAGCCCATATCATGCCACTTTCTCAATACGCCTACAGAGAAGCCCATCTCATGCCACAGTATTAATATGCCTAGTGTGTTCTAGGCCTACAGAGTGTTTTACATCCTGACTTGCTTGTGTGCATGATCACATTTTGAGCATATCTGTTCATGTAAGTTTGGCTGTGCAACCAGTCCATCCCCATGGTCAACATGCATAAGCTGGCTTGTTTCCCCAAGATAAACAGCACTGCAATTCACATTAGGCCTAACTGCAGTAGCCTACCTCACTGCATTTGTGGTGTGTGTGTGTGTGTGTGTGTGTGTGTGAGAGAGAGAGAGAGTGAGAGTGTGTGTGTGTGTGTGTGTGTGTTTCATTCATTAATTTCCTCATTTAGGTGTGTTTTCTCTGTGAACTGCTACATTGCAGTTTCTCCTTGGAGATCAGTAGGCCTAGACTACAGTAGGTCTATCAACAAATGCAGGTCGTATCCAGCAGGGAGCATAATACCCATGAAGGGCTGGGAGTCTTACAATTAATTGGGTTAACCAGTAGCCTAATAATGAGCCTAACTGAATTTAACAAATTAAGTTGGACAGGTCTACGCTGTATTTATAGACTGGCTTTGATATCACATTATCTTCTTCTCATCAAGTTGAGGTAGTCTTAAGTCTCTCACTACAGTCCTACACTGAATTGTATCCAAATGACCTAGCCTATTAGATAGGTTAAAGGCTACAGAAAGCGGCGCCAGTGACCATCACTTTTCGACACACATCCTTTGCCTTACGTCACGTTATCAAAGGTACGAGGAGCTTGCCACGTTATAGGCTAGCACGTATCTATGGACGTTGGCGAGGGGAGGGTACCGCGAGCTTGCTCTCTGTCTGCAGTCTTGCACCACAGCGGTGCTCATCTACAGCATGCTCTTCGAGACTCACACAGCGGAAACCGGCTTTTGAGCAGGGCCTGAGGATAAAGCTAAACCCAAGCGGATAACCGAGAGAACCATTCTAAATGTGCTTGCTTCTTCCAGGGGCAAGTGCAGGAATAGGCTCCGGAGTTTAGGAACAAAGCTTTTGTGTTGAAGATGCTGACAGACATGATTGTGGAGGAGGAATTCGAAATTAAAGAGGAGGAACCTTGGTTCGACCACCAAGATCTCGAGCATGGTAAATGGTTTTTGAATGATTAATACGAGTAAACCCGTTGTGCTCTCAGCCGTTGGGATATAATGTTACGAATTTGTAGCCTAATCTGTACAACGCTTTCTAGGTTTTACGCGCATGACAAAGATTTGTGGGAGCGCAGCAGCGCACTCACTTCTAAAAAAAGGGTATAGGAATAGCATTTGTCATTGATAAATGAATGATTTATCAAAGATAGACGATTTCAGTCCATTGAAATGTAGGCTTATTATGCTGCACCTGCTCGAATACAATGCCGCTCACAGTGAAGCCCACATCACCGTTGGAAATTTGATAATGGAAAACGTTGGTTTTGTCACCTATTCTGTGATTCTGCTGATCTTGCTGAAAGAGGCTAACAGGAACGACCCGAGTTTAACCTCTATGAGCGGCGTGCATAGGCTAAGATTTGTTTTAAAGAAACCTTTTAAACAGTCTGCTCCTGCGACAGTTTAAAAACAAAGTCCTGTATGTCCTCATTTACTGTTGGCATTAATGTTAGCAAAAGTTAGGTAAAGAGAACATTGACCCTGAAAACCTTATGTTTGGTAGGCTGGATGTTGCTTGACAGTCACCCTCTGTTTCCGTGGACTGTAAGATGGCATTCAGATCAATGTTACACTGCATAACAAACATTTTCCATGTATACGTTGATGATCTCCAGACATGGAAAGCATCACGCGGTGACATTCCAGTTACACACACTCCATGGGCCTATCTGTCGGTCAGTTGTTCTGTCTCGTGCTCACATGCTCTGGAGTGTCATTACAGGCAAATGTTTGGAGCTGGTTGGGGAATTAAACTCAAGTCCGATTTCTCTCATGTCTCTCAAGAGGAATAATTTTAATATGGCAGCAATTTCTGAGCATGACCGTAAGCCTCTGTATTTCAAAGCAGGTGTATTTATAAATATGAAGGCTCTTAGGATATTTAGGCTAGGACAAGCTTGAAAGGCATGTGTTTGGTCATTCGGAAGTCATTGCATATACAGATCTCCTTTTGCCTTACTCCTTTTGCTTGTGTTTTATATAGATCTTCATTTGGCGGCTGAGTTGGGGAAAACTCTCCTGGATCGCAATCGGGAGCTGGAGGAGGGCCTCAAGCAGATGTATGGCACCAACCAGGAGCAGCTGCAAGAGATTGAGGTGCGCCATTTTTTCATGTTTGAAGACAAGTGTCACTGGCAGTGGCACATATAACCAAACTCTCATTGCATACATAGAATCAACATGCCTTGTCACAGAATCTTTTGCTCAAAATAGCCTTTTTAAAAGGATGCCACTTCCATCACACACACTGGCTACTACTCTTCTAACTGCCTATTTGAGCTATTTGTATTGAAAAACTGTTGGCCACATAGCTTTCAAAGATTTGAGACCAGACATTTATGTGGAAACTATGCAGGCTAGGTGATGCTCAATGCGATATTAGTCTAGACAATCACGTTGAAAGCTAATCTGTTAATATAACAGACTTACAGAGTCACTGAGGATGCTCATTTAAATTGGTAATGTGAACTCAATATCCCTAATAAGGTCAAATAGAGAAATCCACTGGGAATGTCCTCTAAAGCACAGTAACTGACAGTGCGTATCTCTCTTGCCATGTTTCATTGCTGAAAGAACTACAAACAGTAAAAGCTGCCACTCAACTCATACTCATTTGGGTTTGGTCTTGGTTGCAATGAATTGCAATTCCAAACTGGAGTATCAACTTGCTTGCATTAAGTGAAAGAAATGTGGTATGATGAGGAAATTATGTTCTACACCCTAATGGTTTTATTTGCACATACACATGTACATTTAGAGAGCCAGTTTCCAGCCAGCTCCAAAGGCCATCAGATGAAAATAGTGAGTTTTCCAGTAAATTTGTGCCGAATAGTTTGTCTGATGTAGGCATGTATCTATATTTGACATATATATTTGGCTGAAGCAGACAATAATATTTAGAGCAGAGATGGTTTATCTCTTATCTATGTTGTTCTTGGATTGATAACAAGTGCCCTGTCCCCTGATGAGCTGACTAAGGCTTTCAAAATTGTACAGAACGATCTGTGTTGATTACTTTCACAAAAAAGAGCTGCTTTCTCTTGCCATGTGCGCCTCGACTAGCACCTCCAACAGACTTCTGAACTAATGAGAATGTCTTGACCTTTGAGTCTATGCTGAAGGAGTTCCACATTCCTCGGAGGGCGTAATTGAGTGGGAAATGTCAAGTTAGTGCAGCGCTCTGTTGTGGTCGATGGTGTTGGGATGCCTGTTTGACCAGTTTCCAGCATGTGTTTCATTCAGTTTCTCAGAACTAATCAGTTGTCTGGAAGATTATTTTTCAAAATTCAGTTAGTTGAATTGAGGTTTCTCATACACACAATAACCAAGAATAAAAATCAGATATTGACTTTTCCCTTGATGATTACCTTAGTGCAGGATGCCAAGAGTGACACAGGACCTAGACCGACACAGAGTTGATCCGAGTTTTAAGGAGCAGACCGTTAATTAATAGCATATGCCATTTCATGTTCTCTACATCCCTCTTTCCCCCCTGCTTTTGCATCTCCAGTACCTCTCCAAGCAGGTGGACCTCCTTCGGTCTGTGAATGACCAGCATGCCAAGGTGTATGAGCAGCTGGACAACATGGCGCGAGACCTGGAGCAGAGCAACCACAGGCTGGTGATGGACAATCGAGCCGCCCAGAACAAGATCCAAGGGTGAGACAGAGCAGAGTGAGAATGAGAGTAAGAATGAGAATTTGGAGAGGCTTAGTCTATTACAAGCTTAAAAGTCAGAGGTTTGTGTGAAAACTGACAGTCTAACTATTAAAAAGGAATGCAAAAACCTTACTCAACACCAACACCTAAAACAGTTTGCAGGCACTGATAATAGACTTGTTAGCATGCTAAATGCTAAACCTTCTTTTGGAGATCTAGTTGGCGATGTCATGCTATAAAATGAACACAGCTGGGTGTAATGTGATTCCTATATTTTTGTTTTACCTCAAATGTCTGTTACTTTCAACGAGACCTATTTTGCTGTGAGGCTCATGTGGATTGTTGGAAAACATGGCCATGCTAACAGTTCCCCCCCGTCCAGTCTCACAGATACCATCGAGGGGCTGCAGACGCAGGTGGACGAGCTCCAGAAGCAGGTGGTGGGCCTGAGCGTGTCCACTGCAGAGATGGCCGAGCTGCAGCGACCAGGCAGCTCCAGGAGTCTGGGATCAGGGAAAGTACGCGGAAGTGGCAGGTGAGAGCAAGACTGAACTGAAAAAGTGTTTCTTCAGGAACACACCCTTGTATTTAAACAGATTGGCATCTAAACACTGAAGTAATGTATTGTTTTAACCATATAGATTTTTAAAGATTGGGATAACTTCGATCAGGATAAGATGGCAAAGCAAATCAGTTGTCAAGACGTCCAGCCTGCCTTGTTCCCATGCCTTGTTTTGGTGTTTATGTTCCAGCAGCCTTTCATCCGCTGCCCTCTGGATAGGAAATCCATGGCGACTAGCCATCTCTTTAATCCTATATGCTAAATTCAGCAATGTCCAGCGAAGATATTAAAATAGCTCTGGCCTCAGAGTCAAATGGGTTCAACTCTCTCAGGCTAATGGAAGTGTTAAGTGCCCCTTTTAAACAGTTGAAATGAAGCAAACCACACTTTATAGGTTCATAAACCACGTACCGTATTCAAGGCTATGGACGAGTCAAAACAGTGAGGGGCTAATGGCTGTAGGGATAAACTGGCACTAGTTTAAATGGATTACCTGTGAGAAATTAAACTTTGCAAGGTGGGGTTGACCAAGGCCCCATTCAGGTCAGCAGCATTCACTGATCTGTCCATTCACTTGACTGATCTGACCTGCTTGACCAGTCGATCTGTTTTGACGTGTTAGTTTGTACCATAGGCTTTGACCTCACAGCTTGAGGTCTATTGTGGTCCAGGCACATCCTGTTCTATCTCTGTGCCTGTGTCCGTGTCTCTGTGTCTCACGCCTTAAGACACATAGTGGGACATACTGTAGGTGATTGTGATGCCTTAATGGTGTTTTTGTAGAAGTCGGTACCATTCTAAAATGTAAATTCTGTACTTTTAAATTAACTTTCATCACATTTGACATTAAATATAAACCTGTTTCTCAAATGCCAATGTCTAACTTTATCTGGCCTGTTGTTTGCAGCCAGCATTCCCACAGTGTCTCTGACGATGATGATGAAGATCTCTGCCGGGCTGAAGACGACCCCGAAGACGAGGCGGAGTACGAGGCGCTAGTGAGCTCCGTGCAGGCGCTGCAGGCCCAGCTGGCATCGGAGCGGCTGCGGCGCGAGGTGGCAGAGCGCGAGGTGGACGCCCTGGCCCGGGAGTGCGGCGAGCTGGACGCGAGGCTGTCGCAGCTGGAGGGCTGCCGGGCGCGCCTGGCCGAGGCCGAGACCGAGGTGGCCGAGCTGCGAGAGCTGTGGCGCGCCGACGGGGCCCGCAACGCGGCCGCCAGCCGCTTCCTGCCCGACGCCCTCCTCCTGCTGCCGACGGCGTCGTCTGAGAGGGGCGGCGGATGCTGGCGCGGAGGCCGGGGCAGCCTGAAGCGCTGCAGCAGCGAGAGACAGCTGAGGGTGTCCGAGGAGGAGGACGACGGCGGGGATGACGACGGCGGCGAGCGGGAGGGGGTGGACGGGGTCGGGGTCAGCGTCGGCTGCTGCAGGCACGAGCGGGCCTGCCTGGGCCGCTCGGAGGTGGTGAAGCAGCGCGGCATCTCGCTGCTCAACGAGGTGGACGCCCAGTACAGCGCCCTGCAGGTGAAGTACGACGCGCTGCTGCGGAGGTGCGAGGGGGGCCCGCAGGTCCAGAGCAACAAGGCCGTCCAGACTCCGGCCAGCACCGCTGCCTCCTCCACCACCACCACCACCACAACCACGGCCGCCACGACCATGGACCTGGACACCTCTGCCGTGGCTAGCACCCACTCTGTCGCCGTGGGGGTCGAGGAGGACGCCCAGTTGCCCGAATACAAGGTGCTCTTCCACGAGATCTTCAAGTGCATCCAGAGGTCCAAGGCAGACATAATGCAGAACAGGGACAAACCTCGGCACGTCGAGTGAGGCGGCGGGCGCGAAGAACGTTTACTGTGTCTTATCAGACTGAGTACTTGGCTGGAGTCCTAAGGGAATTGAGTTGAACAGATACAGTGGGAGCGGCAATGACTGCCATTGTCAGCCACAAAGAAAAGAAAAAAGAAAAGAAAGAAGAATGCTCCTCTGCACTTTTAACACCAGTGCCTATTTATGGACCTAATCAACTCGGTAATCCTGCCTTCTCCAAAGTGTTTGGAACAAACAAACCTCCGCTATACTCTCTTTGTAAAATTGCACTTTTTAAAACTAGATAGAGCTCAGTAGAATACAGGTTCTCTGATCCGTGGAGTCATGTACGAGCTAGCACGTTTAAACTTGAATTTGGTCTTTCACTGTCGGGGATGCCTTCTGGCACTGAAGGGCTTGTTCTTGGACTCATGTTCTGCAACATGTGAGTGGTTTGGCTCAGTCAGTTAGGGATGATTTCTATATCACTTAAGGATTTGAATCTGTACAGCATGGTTCTTTTGGTTCGGAATTGTTTTTTGGCTTTAGGGATGATCGTGGAAGTCCTGCTGCGTGGGAACGTTTAGCTTGTGTTTATTGGGACCTTTGAAATGCTTGTATTTCGCAACTTGAATATTATGGTGCTCAGCAAGTTATAATCAACGTAAGCTGGATCTGATATCTATCTCCAGATGCGTTTGATCAAAGTCTAGTTTTGGGTTGTGCCAGACACACCCTTATTCTTACGCTGCAGATCACTTTGGGATCACTGAGGTGAAGAATATAGCCGTAGCCATCAACTCCGCAAAAATGAGCTGGATCTTGACACTGGATCTTGACACATTCAGGAGATTTATACATTATTTATGTCAAAACACTGTCATATACCACAAGTTTGTCAATGTTCTATGTCAGTTCTACTTGTAGTTAATGTGATGTAGCTTTACACTGGTTTTCACTGCACTTTAGGCTACTGCAGGTTTTATTTTTGTTTTGTTTGTATGCATTTTCTTTGTATAAATGTTCCCATGTTGTTTAATTTCTCCTTTTAAAATGTGAATGTCAAATATTATAATGCTTAATGCACATGATAATCTGCTCTTTCTATATGACTTGAAATAGGCAACTATTCACATTATGACATTGTATGACACACTGTTGTCTGTCTAAATGTGTCTGTTGAATATTAGGGAAAAAAATACTTGTTTCACTGGCGTTTTGGTTTGTTTTTCTTGCAAAACAGTCATCCACCACAACCCTTTGAACCATTGAAGATAAAACAGCAGCTGATAAGCAAGACACTCCCACTACCTTCACTCCAATAGGGCACTGGTCCACAACAAGGTGTTCTCCAGTTATTCCGTGCTCTGGTATCACACCCAGACCCAATAGAGGCGGCAGACGAGACCAAAGCAGGTGCAAGGCTCAGGTTTGTTGGGGTGCCTTGGTCGGCTGGTTTGCATAATTCATTGTCTAAAGGCTCGTCTCTCTGAAGTCCTTCGCGTGTGCAAATGGTTTCCCCCTTGTTCAAATTCAACAGGCGTAGACATTAATGAATGCACCAGGTCCTGCTTGTGCATTCTGTGCCCTCTTGTGTTGAGGTAAATGCTGAGCAGCGATGACATGCTCTTAATGTAGTTCATAATGTGTGATTGTCAGTACACTGTGGATGCTTTGACTAGAAAGTGTTCACTAAATTCCACAAAACCACGAGAGACCATAAATGATTTTACTTTTGTACAGTGTTTATTGAGCCAGGTGACAAATGAGTGGCAGAAGACAATCATTTCTATGTTTTCTAAGTCTTTTTTTATGAAAATTTTCAGAGGTAATGTGAGGGCAAGCAGAATTATCTTACCATCCTGAAGAGAGAGGTGTTATGGAATGATTCTTAAAATGGCTACTTCGGTCTTTGGTGCCTACATTAATGGTCCTCTCCACCGCAAAACAAGATGGTGGGGAGTGTTTTTAGTGGTGGTGGCCTCTTCATTCTGACAACACTATCCACTGGTTTGATGAGGGTGATATTTCTCCATAATACAAAGGAGGCACTTTCTCTTGACTGAGTTGAGGCTAAGCGGCCGCATTTAACACCTCACAGTCCAACAGAAGAGCAGCTCTAAATTCAGTGAGTTAGCCAAACACTTCCCTTAAACTCACTCTGGTCATTTTAATTGTTTATACAGGACACTGAAATAAACATGTTAACCACAGGCCAAGTAAGACAGGAAAAAGAAAAATCCCCAAATGCTGTGGCACAGACCATAAAAGAAAATTAAGGTCAGTCAACCGGTTATGGAAACATCTCAATGAAGACCTGAGGTTCTGTTATGGCACTTTCCCGGGCACTAGAGACAGGAGAAAAATGTGAGCTTGTGTTTCTGTTGGCAGAGCGGACAGCAGACTGCTCTTAAATAACTCCTTTAAGCTGAAGAAAGAGGATCAATTCTGGGGTGGGGGGGGGCGACAGACAACCAATTTATAAGAAAAAGGGGCTCTAATGAAAAGCAGCATCTAGAAGTTTACCGGCAACATACTCTCGATCCTATTGAGATAACAAACGTTTCCAAACAATGTGCCAATCATTTCAGTAAAGATTCAACTTTCTTCAAGTGTCTTATATTTTGATTTTAAGTAAACTAAACATCCTTCCCAAAGTACATTCAATAATGGCACAACCACTCCAATCCCCTTCCTTCAGATTCCTGATTAGTAGGATCATGAACTTAAGAGTTCCCCTACAGCCTGCAGTGTAATGCTGGAGACCCATCTGTTTTGCCTACAGCATATCCAAGAGCCTTAGAGGAGGACAGCCCCCATCCTTGTCTGAGGGACTTTGGTTTGACAATTTCCAAGAGTACTAGGGGTCTGTGTAAACACCGGTCTGAGATATGTGCTTGGGAAACCAGATTGTTGTTTCCAGTTTCTATCAAGTGCTTTCAATTCGTTCACATCTTGTATTTTTATTATTTATTAGCACAAGCTCATGGGCAAAGTTCAGCTTATTCTTCCATGCTTTTCCCACTCTGCATGGTATTACTCTTTGCATAAGTCATCATGAAGAGTTCAACAAAATGAATACAACTGTGAGGTAACCAGCTCCTCAAACTCATGCACACTGCAATCCAAGGGTCGATAAAAACCAATTTAAGGGACAAAAAAAAAAAGAACATAGTTCCTACATAAGGCCCATACAAAAGCAAACGTGATTTATGAAATGTGACTTTTCACTTGCAGAAGGCCACAAATTCAGATTAACCTTGAATAACTGCACTGTGTTTTTTTATTAATAGAACACTATTCTATATTTAACTTAAAATGAAAACAAATGTTGAAACTGAAGTAAAGAAAAGTACAGGATCACTTAGTCATTCAAACCAACTGCTCAAACTGCCACCAGTCCATTCTCCTCATGTACGTGTGTGTGACTCCAGCGCTCCAGCCCTTTTATTTGACGTGAAGAAAGCGAGGTGTCGGGGGTTTTAGCTCGGACTCACAGCATCTTGTGTCTGACCCCGGCTACGTGTTTGGCTGCGTTAACAAAAGCACATGTCCGGGAGCAAGAAAAAGTGATGGACCACTTCGATCACCCAATCACAGGCTTGTCCAGAGACTGCAGGAGGGCAGTGATTGGTTCGTGCACGGTCTGCTTTTGCCTCCCTGGGCAGAGGCTGCTCTCACCAGGCTCTGGGGGAGGAGGGGGGGGGGGGACCCGCCTGTGCACCACCTCCTCTTATCGTCACGACAACATGGTTCCCTTTAGATACCACATGCCTCCCTGGCTGACGCAGCAGTCCTGCAGAGAGGTGCATTTTAACACAGTTAAACAATTTAACACAGATCCCACAGCACACAGCAAAAAAACATTATAAAATAATACTCAACAAGTCCCAACATCCCATCAAATGCACACTGAACTGGGCATCTAGGCTCTCAGCTTACTTACATATGCAAATAGTCTTCTTCTATGCCCTTCACAGATATTGTGTGTGTCTGTGTCTGTGTCTGTTGAGGGGTATTGGGGGGCGGGGGGGTTGTGGCCATGCATATAAGGTCTGCGTCACAGTGTGCATTGTGGAGGGTCACCTTGAGTAGCCGGTCCACGTCAGATTTGGTGACGTTGTCGCCCAGTTCCTGAGTGAGACGACTCTGCACCAGGTTTCTCCTGACCCGATAATTCTTCATGAACAGTTCAAAGAGGATCTGCCGGTACTGAAGAAGAAAAGATATACATCTTCAAATAACACTTAAAACAGCAGTACAAGTAGTACTACTTTAAAATAAGATTAAATGTCCTCCTTTGATAACCCTGATATTTCAGTCAAGATTTAATAAGCAACCCAACCCAAAACTCAGCTGAACTGCCAATTAAATAGAGGGGAGAAAACAGGCAAATATCGGCCAAAAATAAATCGGCAGGATATATCGGCCATCAGCTGACCCAGATTTCTAAATATCGGCATTGGCATCGGCCATAGAAAAACCCATATCAGTCAACCTCTAGTAGGCATATCCAGAAATGAAGTGGCCTGAAGATATGAAGCTATAAAAATATCACAAATGCTACTCTGGCATTGATTCTACATTGTGCTGACAAAAATGTGCCAACACTACTGTATTCTTCTCATAAAATGTGATGTTTTTAGAGAGGTTTTTTTTTTTATTAACTGTGGGTTTTACCCTGTCAAAGGTTTCTCCGGACTCCCACAAGGCAAACACCTTCTGCTCATCTGAAGCAGCTCTGATCTGAGGGGGGAACTGCCGAAGAAACAGACAAAAAAAATCAATCAATCAATCACACACACACACACACACACACACACACACACACACACACACACACACACACACACACACACACACACACACACACACACACACACACTCACACTCACACTCACACTCACACACACACACAGAGAATCATATGCAAACTTGGCACAGAGTTAAATTCTCGATCTACAAGACAGAGAAAGTGTCTTAAACAGGCTTGAATTTCACCATTTTAGGGGCAAGGCCACTTGGCCTTCAGTTGGGCATATTTGGTGGGGGGCACAAAGGTCACATGTCAGGGCACCAAGGCCAAAGTTAACTATACAGTAGTATGCTATAAAAATGATCAAAGTTGTATTCACTGCAGTAGACCTGCATCACTGTATGAAACATTACAAAAACATAAAACATGACATTACATTTAACTGTAAATCATCTGATCATCTAATATTTTCAGATATCTAGGCTATATTTAACATTTATTTTATATTTGGCCTGTTATGAAATCATTTATTGAACAATTTAAGCACAGCTCAGATTTAAGAAACTCAAATAGCCTAGATGCATGCTTAGCATTTTGTGATCATTAAGGCTACTTTCACAAAGTCTTATAGTCAGCTGTCCTCTGATTTACCGATATCTAGGCGACATTTGTAATATTTATTTTGTATTTGGCCCGTTATGAAATAATATGGAACAATTTAAACACAGTGTAAAACTTAAATCCCAAATTTGGAGACATCCATGTATGTTGAAATTTACTGCAAATTCAAAACGGGATTAGTCTGGAACGGCTAACTGTACAGGGGACCGCTTTACACCTTTCTGTTCGGTAAGGTCTGCTGTTTATTCTGATATATGGTTTGTCATATGTTAAACGAAGGGTTCGTGAAGTATTCCACTGAGATGAATGGGTAGGGAGATGGACGCAAAACCTTCAGTAGAATTTATGATTAAATTGAATGATATTATTTACTTTTCTCGCGAACCGTTCACCACAGCAATTAGCGGCTAACATCGTTTAAAAGCTGAGAAAAAGCTCTTTCATGTGATACTTGTGATGTCTGTGTGATGAGTAGGCTACTTCGCGAGTAGTTCAACTGAGAAGAATAGGTTAATTTGGACGCACTTTCTTTCTTGCGCTGTCACTTTCTCCACTGCGTTGCTTCTCCATTTGCGCTGTGAATGGTAAGATTATTTTGACAGGCCATAGGCTAAATATATATCGCTATTAGTAGGACGCAAAGCAGAATATTTAAAGAAGGGGGCACCAAGGCCACCGTGGCCTGTAAACCTCTGATTTTCAAAGGGGCGTCACGGCCAACGCAAGGGGCTACGACGGCCATGGCCGTCGTGGCCACCGTGAAATTCCTACCCTGGTCTTAAATAATTAAAAACCCTCATTAACCAAAAATGAGTGGAAAATCAGAGAGCGAAAAGATAAAATTAGATGATATACATTATCTCGACAGATTTGGGGTTTATTACTCCTCAGACAATTAGAAGGTTCCTCCCGTGGGGTCAGAGGAAATTTCAGGATTGTGACAAAATAGAGAACAGTCTCTGGACACTATTTTAAAATGTGTTATTGAGTAAGGCAAATAAGACAACACCAACAGGGCAACAGGGCTAACGTGTTCCACCTTCACAAGATAATTGATTAGTTTAGAATCTTTCAAAAGAACAAAACACAATTCCATTAAGGGCTTAATACCAGGAACATTTCAGTGCCTGACATGATCAGATATGTTCACAGTGCCTGAGAACTTTAAACCCTGTCAATTGTTGTCTGAGGATGGAAATAAATAATCTTGGCATTGTTTGCCTTGGCCTGGATAACATGTTCTAGATAGGGTTGCAAATTTACAGAAATGTTCTTCGACTTTAGGAAGGCCTAACTCTCCACTTCTGCACGCAAAATTTGTGCTGTTCTAAAAATGTGAGACCTTAGCGATTATTCATTTAGTTTCGAATTCAGTCATAATGGCACAGCCACTGGGTTCATCACTGCTCCTCAAAACCAACACACAAAACAATAATTACAATTTCTAGAAGACTTTGCTCCCTAACAACAACCTTGAGGTTCTAATTATAGCTCCCATCCCAGGAGTAGGGAGCCAGTCAACCAGCCAAAGGGCTGAGGTGTGAAACTACCGATGAGTGCTACTGCAAAAACACCACCCCTCCTCTGTAGGAGACTGCTCTCCTTACAGGCTAATGTGCTTTGTCTCTGCTCTACCATTAATAGCGATTACATAAGCCTGGGCTAACTGGCCATCTCACACCCCCCCCCCCACCAATCCCACGGACAAAAAAGGATTAGTCCAGGTCTTACACCACAAGAAAACTGGATTAAGAGCCAACGTGCCATTCAATGGGTCATCAGTGTCTTACTGGTTCTCAGCTAAGGAAATGGACAGTGGAGCTGCCCAGCAGCATTCCTGCTGAAAACGTTTCCTTCGTGGGCTGCTCTTTCTAGAAGCTTCCTTCCTTCCTGACTCACTCACGCAGCAACAACCTGCCACCAGCGCGAGTCCAAACCCTTGAAATACGATGCACGGCCGAGAATTCTGGAATTCAAACATAAGAGAAGGAGGGGCCTTCCGTGTCAACGGTTAACGGCTCGTATGAACGCGCGGGATGTAACCGAGAAGTCCTGACGACCTCAAGGCACAACAATCACGCAGCACTGGCCAGATTAGGACAAACACGCACTGTACCCAGACCACCACTTTTCAAATAATGCAGAGTCTAAGATGTCACGGCTTTGTGTCCCAACCCTTGGCTGTTTATGTAAAGAGAGGGAGAGCATGCACTGTGAAGGCTCATAGTGCAGACACACGTCTGTCTTCTCTTCAGTACATTACGTGTACTGCACTGTGACTGAGGAGATGGGAATTTCAACAACGTCAGCCTCTTAAAATGAGACTCCATTGTAAAGCAAATTCAAATACGTACACATACGTACGTTCAAATACGTACGCTTTACCAGCCGTCAAACAGCAAATTCATATTTGTCCAATAACCTATTCTGAATGAGTCTAGTGTGCCAAAATAACTGAGTAAGGATAACTGATATATTCCTTGATATATGTATGTGGTTTCGTTTCACAGCGTGGAACATGACTCCTCCTAGGCCTGCCTGCTGGCTTCGCCTTCCCGAGAGAGATGATGTGCGAGATCGACGTACATGCCTCTGCGGCTGAATCTGAACAGGAATGTGCCCTCATGGCTGAAATAAACAGGAGAAAATGCTTCACTGCGTGAGCTTGTCTCTGCTTGCTGCTCATGTTATGGCAGGCACCGATGAACAAGAGGGACGTCTAAGTTTCTCAATATCCACGGTGCATGTGAGGGAGTCAGAATTGATGATGTCATTCATTCATCTCTCTCACACATAAACTCTTTCACACACATTATAGTGAAATATGACCTCATAGCTGGACTGTGACCTTTGTTCTGGCCTGGTGATCCCTATTGTCAAAGACTTCCTGTGATACCATCTGTTACTTAAAATAAACTCAATGACGGGTATTCCACACTGGAGTTTTGCCGGACAGCCTTCAAATATTTATATCTTTACATCTACACAAGTGATTAGTGGGACCTGAGAGGAAGGGCTGCCAAACTTTTTGGAACATCGCCTTCAACGCCATCATAATTAATACCCTTGCAATTCCAACTGTGAGCCATGGACTGCTGTCTCCAGTCTTCAAAAGCCTTTGAGAAAATAGCTTTGATGACCGTTTTCAACAGGCCACTGGTCAGTGGTATTTGTGATCACAAGATATTAGTTCTCACTTTGTGTGGTGGTACCACTCCTCCACAGTTCCCCTTTATCAGATTTGCCTATTTTTAATTGCCTATAATTAAGTTCCCCTTTATCAGATTTGCCTATTTTTAATTGCCTATAATTAAGTCAGACAGGCCTCAACTACCTGCCCCAACACAACTCTTCAGTTTTTGTAATCGTTGAACAGGTTAAGCTTCAAACCAACATCCAGTGGAAAACATGGGACAGTTAATCAGTTTCTTTGAGGGTCACAGTGTGTGCAGCTTTTTGAACAAACTGAGCCAGTTAGCTTATTCAACAGTGAGGAGACTGACAGCACTGTTCTCCACAGTGGGTTGAAGCACTAAAGCCTCCAGGATTTCACAGCTTGAAACTCAGCTTATACCTCTAATTTTGATCCTTAACATAATTCCCTTCTTAAGCACCTCATCCATGTACACATGAAGTCATTACATTAACCAGTTATACCCTTCGGAAGCCTGTAGTGTCCACATCACCCCCCCCCCCCCAGCAGCGGTGCGTACTCACAGGCACCAGGATCTGTTTGCACTGGTTGAGCAGGATGGCGTCCTGCAACGCGCGGTCCGAGACGGTTCCCAACGAGCAGCGTCCGGGTGGCAGGGCGGCCAGGTGCAGGTTGAGAAGCCGCTTGACCTCGCTGAGCGTCAGCACGTACTGCCGGCGGAAGGTGGTGCGCACAAAGTCCTGCAGCTCCGGCCCGGGCGCCGCGTGGCCGTTCTGGGGGTCGGGGGAGCCGGGGTAACCGTTCACGGAGCCGTTGGGGATGGCGGAGGTGTCCGACGTGTCCATGGGCTCCTCGGAGTCACTGAGGGGCTCCTGCTTGACACGGACGGACGGCGCGGAGCTGGAGGCACCGGCTTTGCTGCCCGGGGCGGAGCCTTTACGACGAGTGTCCAGGTCCTTCTGCAGCGAGGCCTGGTGATCCCGGGCACCCTCTCGCGCGGACTTCAGACGCTGCTCGCCACTCACATGAACCGCTTCTGAAAGAGGTCAACTAGGTTATCCCCATGGCAAAGGACTTCATGAATGCTGGATATGATTTAACATTCTTTTGAGGCCGGTTACTACCATTTAAGATTTACATACAAATGACAGAGAAACTGCCTATACATTACATTACTCATTGTGTGAATTTATTTCGAAAATGAATAGTTCCGGTCCTTAAATATAGTTGGCTGAATCGCGTTCGATGCCGTTGTATAATCCAGCACATCCCCACACATTAACCGCATTTCGTTCTACATTACTGCCCTTGATACAAAAGTTAGAGTTGCTGCATCTCAACACTGCTTGGCAACCATTCTAATAGAGGAAATATATTTCTTGGCAGAAGAATGATTATCTATGAATAAAATCATTACATTTCTCATTGCTGTGCCTTTATTTTATAAAATCTTGCCAGATCGTGTCTGTAGGTTACAGTGATTATAGAACATCTAAGGGGGGTTTTAGGCACCGCCTCTTGGAGCTTCCAATAAATGTATACAGACTGCAGATTGATTCAAGAATCCCCTATTGTGACATCAGACAAATCACCGAGATCATCAAAGTGGTATCAAAGTCCAGTTATAATAGGACAACCAGCAGGGCAAAAGTGCACCACTGATAATTACATCACCGTCAAAAAGACCTTCTGTTCTCCATCAACAAAGACTTCCGCTCAGATGTTAATGGCAGACTTATCATGATAAGCATGGAGGAGGCAATACAGACAGAGAACAACTTGCCCTATCCTGGGCTAAACACAGACCTGCTTGAGAATCTTTCTTCGGTGCAAAGTCCTCCTTGGAGAAATTGAACACCTTCTCCAACCTGTGGCAAACACAAACAGTTCAGCGACTGAACCGAAAAACTCGATGCAAAACATAACCTTTACCCACTCTGGTTAGGTGAGGATGAGTGGGTCTCTATTCTAACGGTCTGTTGTCTTACTTGGCCTGGATGCCCAACCACAGCATATTCTGCCTCTGTGCGACGTCTGGGTGCTTCTTGACGAATTCGCGATCGCTGGGCAACACAAACTCCCAGCCGCGGTTGACCCGGGGGGCAGCCATCTGCTCCAGGAAGTCCTTGACGTCCTCTGGGGGGAGCTGGACGAGGGTGGCATTTCATTTCATAAACACAGAGCCACACAAATAGCCACCATGCCATATGCCCTTAGCAAGAGTACAGATGAAACAATGCTGCATGGTCTGGGCTGCCTATATCCACTGGTCCATATCATTACTGTGGTCATGAGCTCATGAGAGTCCATGTACAATTTGTCTACAGGTCATTCTTTGTTCATTGAACAGCAAAATCATAACATACATAAAATACACAGTGAATGAATTTCTGCCACTTAAATCATATTCGTCCATCGTTCTGACTATGTTTCTTGTAGCCTCAAGCTGAAACAATTCCTTGCTTCACAGTGCCCTCTGGTGTTACAGCGGCAGAACAGTGCCCAGTACAGCAGTGCGTTCATCAGTACCTTAATGACGGCAGCCACCTCCTTCCTCATGATGGAGCGCTCCTGAGTGAACCTCCACATCTAAAAGGGAAAACAGCGGGGGGGGGGGGGGGGTGAACAAGTGACAGTGGCACAGATGAGCAACATGCTTCACCACAGGGTTATTATGAGAGAACTTCCCCAGCGTCGGGGAGATGAGGACTCAACTCACCACAAAGTCCCTGCCCCGGCAAAGCACCTCAGCAGGCACACCACTGTGGGGACTGCAGCTGCTCTTTGGGTAGAGCACGTCACTGCACAGAAAAGCCCATATACACACCACTATAAGGTTCTGATAGAGTCAACATTCCAATAATATTGTAGCTTGCAGAGAACTGCATTCCAATAAAATAATTTTTTTCAGGTTTACAATCATTTTGTAATTTTTGTTTTTGTCGAGAGAGTCATAGATCCCTTTGGTGTGTACAACTATAATGAGATGCTATGGGAAACATGTCATCAACCACTGACCATTTCAATAAAATATGCTAAGAGCCACATTCATAGTCTTTGGAAACTAATTGTACAAGTAACTGAGTGCAATGGCGCTGTAAGAGAGTGGTTCTCACCTCTTGACAACCCAGTTGCCCTGTACCAGCATCGCCACCTGCTGGATACAGCGCAGTACTGCCGTGGAGTCTGTGCCGGGAGCGAGCAGGCCCATAAGGTTGGCAAATGGCATCACCTTCACTGTGGCACCACAGAGGAAAGACAGAAATTAGATAATTACTGAGCTGGCATTTTGAAAGTGGTGTGTGTGTGTGTGTGTGTGTGTGTGTGTGTGTGTGTGTGTGTGTGTGTGTGTGTGACCATCAGTACTATCAGTATTTAGAATCACAAGGGTCAAGAAAAAAGGCAGAACACAAGTATTTACTCTGGAGTACAGAACTAAAAAAAAACACCTTAAAAGAGGACAAAGATAATTTTATATACATAAGTGTTGGGCAGGGCTGAACACATTCACACTGATAGGTCTCATGTAGTGTTCCTGAAAAAGTTGTTCCTAGTAGTAATATTTCTTGACTAGCAGAATTGTGGGTTTGTACCAAACCTTTATCTGTCAAGAGCATCAAAAGCATCATTTTGGCTAGATGTCACAACAGTACCTCATAACAAACACAGTGGCATTCCATCAAAATGATACTACTTTGTCTCCTTGCCAAACACCTGATATTGTTTCAAAAATCCATAATTTCATCACTTTCAAAACTGTGCTGACAAAAAAAAACCTCTGAACAAAAAAAAAAAAAAGAAGAAAAAAAAAATCTAGCAATCTGATATGCTACTACTGCTGACAAACAAGTCATTTCCTTGTACAATTGCCATATTAAAACCAGCAAGAACACTTCAGGGGCTTGCATCTGAGGACACAGTGGCTTGCTCACCATTCTTCATGAGGGTCTTGACCTGGTCACCGAGGGGCAGCGTGCGCAACTGAGCCATGGAGAGCACGTTGCTCGGACCACTGGGCCTCACACTGCAACGTCACAACACAGACAGGACAAAGGCTCACGTTACATCAACAGTAGTCCGAACAGCATTTACCCAGCCACTGAAACCTGAAGCACACCGCATATAGCCACCGACACTTTGTCACTTGCCCATGCACACTAGCGCCTACATTTTTAACCGACAAACATTTGATAAACAGTGGATTCTACTGAGTGGCTCTGACAAAAACAGAACTGAACTGTAATCTAATCTATTACAACAAATCTACACGGCGGAGACAACCGAGTTGGATGCTGGTGTGCAGAATTGCATCAAAAACAACGGAGCCTAACGTAATCAAACGTCAAAAGTGGAGTGGGTCGTACTCATGCCGGCGCCTATATGCGAAGGCCTTTAGTGATGCTCAACTGGCTCCAGCTCGCACAGGCACAAAAAAAAAAACGACGGCTCAGATTGAGCAGTGTCATCACTATTCCTCTATATCTTCCCTTGTTAACAAACATGACAGATCGCTGTAATGTTAAAATGGAAAAAATATGAAGGACAAAGAGGTCAAGGAGTTGGAAACTCATACTCACATCTTCTCCTCTGTTACTGGAGGCATGAGCATGGCCAGGTACTCGCTGCAAGGTAATGGACAGTCGTTTAAAACAAACAAGGCCATTGAATTTAGGAATTATTTTAACATTTAATACAGCAGAATATGTGTTAAATATTTCACCCACATAAGCTTTGTTTTAACATACCTACTCATGAGCGTTGGTTGGTGCTAGCATGGATGATGTGCTAATAAATATGTACACAAAGTAGTTAGTCCACTAACTGAACTCACCTGGGTGTCTTGACCAGCTCAGTGCTCTCCGTAGCGCCCATGTTCTGGCAGAACAGGTACTGCCGCTCATGCTCAGAGCGTCCATCCTACACAACAGGGCAAGAGGTAGTAGAGATCTTTACACTACAAGCAAACAAACAAACACACTCAAAAATACAAAGCTGCATCCACCTCTGAGAAGTGAGACTATGTGCCAGAAATAATGTCATATATGGTCTCTAGAAAATGTATGCCTGACAGCAAAAAACCTGAAGCCCAAATCGCAAAAACACCAGTGTCCCTCACTGACCAAGTCACTGGCAATGGACACACCTTTACTGATTGAATGCTCTCAGTGTTGAACAAATCATCAACTCAATAGCATAAACACCCTTTGCCAAAACACTTCATTGTTAAAACTAGCTTTGAGAGGATAATCTGTCAACAAAAACAGTATAATCTGATAAGCATCTTGAGACCATCAAACAGATCACTGACAGCTATGTGAAGATGTGCTGTTAGCTCTAGTCACACCAACCAGCTTAGTTTAGAACACCAAACTGCCATTTCCAGAGAACTACCTGGGGGACAATCACTATATGCAGCAAGACCTGGCATAACCGATCTAAGGCTAGTTCTGGGCGATGTACCTTTATGCCATGGTAGTGTAGATGTGCCCAGGGTTCCTCTGCTTGCTTCTTCTGTAAGAACTCGTAGGACTGGACACGCCGCTGACGGGCCTGCTCGGACTCCGGCCGAGAAAACCTCACCTGCAGGGAGTACAGGGAAGTCACAGGTTAATCTCTGCATGACATTTGCATGAGAAATTAAACAAATGACTGAGTGCAACTTACAGTGACTTGCTTGGTATCCTCCTCGGCCTCATCCTGAGAGGAGTCACCACCGGCTATGTGGAAACAGCAACAGATTTAGCGCACACAACAACCACCACACACACACACACAACAACCACCACACACGCGCACACAACAACCACCACACACGCGCACACAACAACCACCACACACACACACACAACAACCACCACACACACGCGCACACAACAACCACCACACACACGCGCACACAACAACCACCACACACACACACACAACAACCACCACACACACGCGCACACAACAACCACCACACACACACACACACAACAACCACCACACGCGCACACAACAACCACCACACACGCGCGCACAACAACCACCACACACACACACACACACACAACAACCACCACACACACGCACACAACAACCACCACACACGCGCACACAACAACCACCACACACGCGCACACAACAACCACCACACACGCGCACATAACCACCACCACACACGCACACACAACAACCACCACACACGCGCAAACAACAACCACCACACACACACACACAACAACCACCACACACACGCACACAACAACCACCACACACGCGCACACAACAACCACCACACACGCGCACACAACAACCACCACACACGCGCACACAACAACCACCACACACACGCAAACAACAACCACCACACACGCGCAAACAACAACCACCACACACACGCGCACACAACAACCACCACACACGCGCACACAACAACCACCACCACACACATTTAAATCTTCACTGACTGGAGAGTCTAAGCCATGACATTGTGTAAATTTGAGTTCACATAAAGACATGGGGCCTGTTTACATTTGTTTTTAGAAATGCGTCTTGAGGGCTCCGATCACAAGTGGTCAGCCGAGACAAATTGCGGTTTACACATGTATTCAAGGAGTACAGCTAGAAACGTTGCAGACCACTTGTGTTCAGATTCCGTTACTACCAACAAAACGGTCATTAGAACTCCCATTGTCAAGATGCATCAGAACGCATTAGTGTTTACGCAACAAAAGATATGTGGTCAAATGTGTCTCCTCAACTCAGCAACCACGTCAGCAAGTGGTTTGAGTGATCAGATCACAATGTGTCTTGGTGATTGTTTACAATTAGAACATAATCGTGATCAGATCACCCAAGTAGACGCATCCAAATTTAGATTCAGATTCTGAGCATAATGAATGAAGCTGGTCCTACCTTCGTTGGCCGCCTCCCTTTCGCGATGTTTCGTGTCGGCTTTGTCCAGGTAGGAGAAGCTGGGCCTCATCTGGAGAATGCCCTGCAGAGGCGTGAGGTGGAACTCACCTGGAAACATGAAACAAAAATAAACAAACAGTCAGGAAGTGTTTGCTTTACCACTTACGGATGAGTGTTTGATGCAAAAATAATACACAAAGTGGCCACTGTCTCAACACACAATGGGATAGAAATAAGTGATGTCAAATTGTCATAATTTTGTAGAACAGGTTTGTAAGGGGAGATATTCAGGTATTAAAGTGCTCAAAATGTTAACAGATCATATCTGACCAGACATTATAAAGAATATAAATATGGGTATAAATATACAGCAGTTATGAAAACATAATTTACCTTTGCGGAAAATGGCAGCTGCATAGCGAGATGTGTCAGTGGTTGCTTGAATAGAAGTTAAGGTCTGTTTATCCATCATTTTTCTGTTTGAAAAACAAGAAATGAGTCACTCTGGATAATACCAAATAAAAACAAATCATATCTGAAGCTTGTGTGTAAAAGACCAATATGTATCTTTGCTGTACATAGATAACACAAAGGCAGCAGCACTGCAATGCAGCTACAGTACCATCCAACACTCACACAGAATACAGGCTAGACTCTTCACAAGTAGTGCCATCAACATTGAGAGCGATCTGCTCCCCTTTACTGCGGCAGTAGTTTGGGCTCATAGTGTCCATGGCGACCTCAAGCTCTACCTGTGCATGCAAATGTGAGAAAGTCACAACTAGGCTTTGGTGGCCTTACTACTTACAGCTGAATGCATATTGTATTTTAGGCCTGGCACACATGACATCTTTTTATGGTCATCTCACCTTCTGTTGTTTAGGCTTAATTTTGGCAGATAAATGAGTTGCATCATCATATGTCATAGATGAGGGGCGCACAGGATACTAAACGATAAGGGGGGGGGGGGGGGGGGAGATCATATGCACAAGCTTAACATTAAATAGATCCAAATGACAATTGGGTACAATTGGTGTTATTTGTGCAGCATTTAGTGTTTACCTGAAACAGATACAGCTTATCCGCAAGACTTTTGGCCAAGTACACATCAAACTGGAACACAAAAACAAGAGATCATTTGACCTTTCCAAAGTGACCCTAGTTGCAGAAACACCCATTTATGATACATCAACATAGGTAGACAGATACTTTATTGATCCCCAAGGGGAAATTCAAGGTCTCAGTAGCATACAGACATCACACACAACATGCACTTAAAGTAGAAAAAGTAATATAAGTATATACATATAAAAAATCCACTGTACAATAGATACAGTAGAAGATAAAAAAAAAAAAATACTAAATACACTAATAAATATACTAAATAAACTAAATCAAATATGCACATAGTGTGCTTAAGGATGATCAAGCATGAGGCGCTTGCAGTGACAGGACAGGGACTGAGCCTGTAATTCTGTATGCATGGTAAGGTGCTCTATGAGAGTGAGTGTCATGGTGATGGTGCAAATAGGTAAGTCCAACAGTGCAACTGTTACAGTGCAAGAATAAAGTCTGGAGACCAGCATAAAATAAATATGGACATATAAGAGAATAATGTAAACAAAGTAATATAAAAAAAAAAACTATATCAGTGCAAGAATAAGTTGAAGTAATAGGGTTACAGCCATTGGTCAAGTATTAAGTATAAAGTATTAAGTATGGCCACAATCCAGGCAGTGGGAGGGATGGAGGTTATGCATATGTGCTAATATAGCATGTAAACAGTGTAGCAGTAAAAGAGTAGGCTAGTGGACAGTCAGTACACAAACATGGAGAAGGTGGAGAGGCAGACAGACTATGCAGAGAAGTCTCTCTCCTCTTCCCTTTAGTGATACCTCTTAGTGAAGAACATACCTCTGTTGGTAGCTTTTAAACAGCACACATTTACAGACACAGCAGGCTGTAGTACTGATAGATAAGTGTGTATCTTTTCTGTTGTAAAGTTGGGAGGAAACCTGCATACCTCTTGTATGATGGGGTCATCGTCATCCCCGCTGGCCATGATGAGAGGACAGGGAGGAACCTCGGCAACAGACCTCTGAAGTCCAAACCTAAGATTAGCGAAATGCTGAGGCACTCACTTTGTGATTGATACTAATGTATACAACATTTTGCCGTAAAACAAAGGAACAACGGTGGCCTCATATCTCGATTTCCCTTGATATTATTGTAACGTTAAAAATTCCATTGATCTTGGGAATTCATGGGTATAAATGACTACAGCATCCTACAGTACTGCACCAAAACAACTGACATTTGTTCCGACACATTATATTTTAAAGTCAGACCTCTCATTATAAGCATGGTATAAAACTACCTTGCTGACATTGTTCACTGTTTCTTGATGAAATATCCAGTTCAATAAGCAACGACAGTAACAGAGCAATCCATGAAAGTGATGCCTGCTAACGTTAAGCTAAGTTATAACGGTACAAAACATCGCTTAAAACAATTGTTCTATATTCGTGGCTAATGTCAGCTGTTCACATACAAAGTCCGTTTAAATACTTACAAACCTCACAAACAGCAGGAGATAACGCTAAATGGTGTGACTTCAGACATACCAAGCTAGCTGTGCTGGCTATTGCTAACTTAACATATGCGAGCTATCCAGCGTTAGCATTTAGTATTGATCTCCGGTGAAATGATGCAAGAACGTGTCATTTTCTTACGATAGTCAAGACATTATTTAAACAAGTTAGTTCCTTTCCACCATCGCATTATTTTAATGTGTGACCACATATAAAAAACAAAAACTGGTTGATTTCACCAGCACAACATGTTTTACTTGCCAGATGATTGACAAGCTAATGTAACAGAGTTGGTTGAAAATGCCATGCACCAATAATGTAACGTTAACATGGTTACGTTATGGCTCCCTTTAGCTAATCTCATGTCGTCTTATTGACCCAAAACAAATATAGCCATCCATCAAAATCAGTGATAATTGTCATTCTTCCACAAAGATGACCTAACACTAGGTAACTTTTCAAATGCTAAGTTATCTAGTTAGCTCGCTAGCTGCCAAATAAGTCTCAAGTCTCAAGCCCATAACTGTTACACATAAAATACATTAATTCCGTCTCACCTGTAACACAAAGATCACGCCTGCCTCTTTGTCCCCTACTCTGGTTGTTCTTAACGGCTTCAGCAAAGCACAAGCCTGTCTGTGTTGAATATGTCAATGTAAGAAATCTGGGTATAATGCTGCCATGTTGCTGATTCCAGTCTACACAGACACGTGGGGAGGAGCTGCTGCTTTTCCTTTCCCATAATCCAATGGTAAAACAGACACAAGTGGTTTTTTTTTTTACTCAGGGAGGCGCCAAAGAGCTGCGAAGACAATCTCTCCAGCGATAGAGTAGCCAAAACAGACGTATATTTGGTGTTTTTTTTATCTGCACTTCAAAAAATAAGAATACGCTAGTCAGGTAAGTGTAAGTGTTCTTGTCTATGATGAATTATTAATGTGTTTTCCTTTCATCTTGATATTGCTCCACAAAACTACTTTTGTATCTATCTCTTCCTTGCAACCCCATTATAGTGTCTTCTGTAGCCTACTAGTGCTGTTATGTCCTCACGTGTTTGTGTATGTTGAATTTTCATCAATAAAAATCGTGGTCATATCTCGTGCTGGAACAATCGAAGCAATGTTGCCAGATTTACTGCCAATCTTAAAGTCTAGTGAGGTCTGGTGCAGGTGTCGTTAAGGTTAGGAACCTGAAAGTCATGGCCTGCCAGGTAGGCCTACCTCCAATGTCAAAACTCTGGCAGCAGTGGGATTAGAACCCTCGCCCCCGAAAAGACTAGCGCCTTACGTACACCAGAAGACTTTGACAAGATTTGGGAAAGACTCTTGAAAGAGTGTAGTCTTTTGAGTAAAGCTTGAATGGGGGGCATTAGTTCAAGACTCCAATCTTTCAAGAATCTTTCCCAAATCTTGTCAAAGTCTAATGTATGGGTAGCATTAGACTGCTCAAGTGCACGCTGGCACTTCGAAAATGCAAAAAAAAAAAAAAAATGGAATACTTACTGCAACAAACCAACGTTATAGCAATCATCAACAGTGTAAAAGCAGTGTCTTTCGACAGGAAATCGAGTCTATAAACTTTCACCATTATAATTCCCTATCACTGCAACGAATGTTTCAGAACGAAGTTGTGTTCTTTGGTCTTCGGTGATCATAGGCTACTACAATGTTAATATAGTTTTTATATTTCATCCTGGATTGGTCAATACCATAGACTGTATATATAGAACATACAGTCTATGGTCAATACAGTGCATAAAACCTTGCTGACAGCGGTGGGATTCGAACCCACGCCCCCGAAGAGACTGGAGCCTTAATCCAGCGCCTTAGACCGCTCGGCCACGCTATCACACAAAGCCTTATTTCAAGATGTGTTTCAGAGAAAAATACGATAATTGCATCTTGTGATTAGTCGTGTGATCTTATTAATAACACGTGGCACTTCGAACATGCAAATATGTTTTGGGATATTTACTGCAAGGAACCAACATTTCAGCAATCATCAACGGTGTAAAAGGAATGTCTTCCGACAGGAAATCGAGCCCATACAGTCTATGTTACCTACATAATTTCCAATAACTGGTTATGCAACATATGTTTCAGAACGAAGTAGTGTTCTTTGATCTTCGACGATCATACATACTACAAAGATGGTATTTTGATTATTTCATCCTGGATGGGACAACAACACATGTTATAAAACTTTTCTGACAGCGGTGGGATTCGAACCCACGCCCCCGAAGAGACTGGAGCCTTAATCCAGCGCCTTAGACCGCTCGGCCACGCTATCGTATAGAAGAAAAATACAGGATATTTTGCAGAGAAGAACACGCCAATCGCTCTTTATGTCTAGTGATTTAATCTTCTCTTTAATTACACGTGGCACTTCGAACATGCAAATGTTTTTGGTACACTCGCTGCAACAAAGTAGCCTAACGTTTTTAGCAATCATCAACAGTGTAAACGTAACAAATTTTCTAGTTGAAACGAAGAATCAGTAGAGTGACAGTAGAAGGCCATCGTGACACCAAATATCGATACATAGGTAACGCGAGGTAGTTCGTATTCATGTAGCTTTATTTGGTTCTGGTTTTCCAGACAATCAAATATCCTCCTTATAGTCCAAGGTTGACTATGCACTTGTATTGTAATGCAGAATATTTTTATTCCACCATTTACCCTATTAAGATTTAGTCAGGATTTCTTTTTTGAAATGTCAACATGGACATTAACAAGTTAGATGATGGAAATGGATTGTGATGTTGATATACACAATAATAATCATGATAATCTAGGGTTAGAAATATTTGTTTTATTTCCATATTCGTTGAGACAACAAATACCAAGTCTTCATCAGAAGCATTTAATGCAGCCATGGCAAAATCTTACACATTCTTACATGCACAATGTCTTCAATACATACAAACTATTGAGGAGAAGAAGAAAAGAAAACACTGCATGCTCCAAGGTGCATCCAATGTATTGATGGATGATGGGCTTTTCTTTTCTCCTTTTCTTAAGTTGCTTTTGTGAAAAAGCTGCACCTGGAGTATAACCTATCAAGGTGTGCAGGCTCCTCTCTAGCTTCCATACATACAAACTATACAAAATTAGGAAAAGTTGAAGTAAACATTTGATCCTGAAAAGCTCTCAGGTAAACCACTATTGCCCAACAAAAAAAAATGCCTAGGTGGGCATGGAGGGAGAGGGAGAGTGAGACACTAGCCCAAGACAAGAACACCACCCAGACATCTGTTTATTTTCTGTGAAACACTAGACAATCGTCACAGGAAAGCACTGTAACACATTTGAACAAACTGCATGTAAACATTTCTCTTTTGGTAATGGGGACACTGGCCAATGGAGTGATGGGGCTTTCTCATTCCTCCACCAATGCCCATGCCTCTTCTGCCTTCATGTAGTACTGATTGGCCAGACGTCCCTTCATCGCCTCCATGGCTGCATCTGCTGCTTCTGTGAAGAGGTCACCTATAAAACATGGCAGGAGTTATTCAAAATATCATTCATTAAAGCAACAGCATGCAGACAAAGGGGGGGGGGGGGGGTAAAGCACACTTTCTTCAACTGGACCCAACTGGACTATGGTATCACATTCACCTGCTCTTTGGGGATCTGCGTCCAAGCCGAAGCCCCCTTCCTGGTACATCTCTGCCTCTCTGGCCAGCAGGAGGTAGCGTGGTTCATTCTGCATGCCGTCGAACTCACCGCCCTCGTCATAATCGGTCATGTTGAGGGCACAGTCATACCAATGAATAGCCTCTTTCCAGTCCTGTTTCCTGCACAGGCCCATATAAGGGTCAACCAAAATATGTCAGTCATACAGTACAAGCAAAGATTGAAGCCGAATTACCTTACATGCAAGAAAACATATTGGGTAGTACTCCCTTCAAAACAAATTGATGAATGAGTTAATTAAGATAATCATCAAAAGATTAGACAAGCAACCGTCTTTTACAATGATAAAGCATTTTAATGCATCTTCCCACCTGCTGGGTGGAAGGTTGAGACCGTTGTCTAAAGCCCTGGCGACTAGAATCATACTGGGCCTGTCGCCAGCCTCAGCAGCCTGCAGGAGATAGCTGAATCCTTTCTTCCTATTCTCCTCACTGTCCTGTGAGGACCAGGGGACAAATACACATCAGAGAGGGCACACACACACAAACACACACACACACACACACACACACACACACACACACACACACACACACACACACACACACACACACACACACACACACACACACACACACACACACACACACACACACACACACACACACACACACACACACACACACACACACACACACACACACACACACACACACACACACACACACACACACACGTCAAAATCGCCCAAAATCACAAACCTGCATCACCTTCAAAGTAAAGCATTCCCAAATACAAACTGAACAAGAACAACATAACTTCCAGTGGTGCAAAAGGCCTTTTGAAACAGAGGAGTAAGAACATGCCTCCAGTTCAATCTCAGGGAGGATATGGTGGGGCAGCTGGAGGTAGCACTGGCCCAAGGCCACGATGGCCTCTAGCTCCTCACACATGGCTGCCCGCTCCAGGTGGTAGATAGCAGAGTGCTCGTCCCACGGCTGGTCCTTCTCACAGAATCGACCTGCCTCGTGGTATCGCACCATCGCAAGATGGACCTATCCCAATGAGGGTCGACAGGGGGGGAAAAAAGAGTAAGAGTGAGTTCAAATGAAAGAGTACAGACAACAACCGATGCTTGTTCAGCTGTAACTCCTGCCCTTTCACTGAACTACATAAGAAACCATGGCTATCATAATCAAGCTAGCTTCGAACAAACCACAGGGAGTTTTAGTTCTACGTGTACCACATTCTCAAACAACAATTTGCAGATTTTTACCTTGCCCAAAATGGATTTGCCAATCTTCCTCTCCTGCACGAGAGAGTTGAGTCTGTCCACCTCCACGGCCACACAGGAGGGTCTGTGGATGTGCGACCGAGATGAGTGGTAGAAACTCCACTTCTCGTCTGTAAGCTGCGGAACACAGACGTACTAACTCACAAAGCGAAAACCAAACAGAACAGGGCTGTATTACCCCAAGTCTTCTTAGCACTGTGTTATTCGTAAGGCATACTTTAATTTTTTGAGGTGTTTCCCAGTGCCAACTTAGCTAAGTTGTACCATATCAAAGAGATACATATTCTGTTGGCTGACACAGCTGAGAGTGCTTGGTGTATGCCATTGACGTATTCTGCTTCAAAACGAATTACTTGGATTGACCTTATTTGTCTTTTAATACATGTTTTTTACAAATCATACCTACTAAATCAATGATTAGTTTGTTAGTCAGTTTTCATCTGAAACATCTTTTTAATGCCTGGGAAAAGCTGTATTGGTGTCTAAAAATAAGCTGTGACAAGACCAATGTGTGCTTAGCCTCCTCTGACTGTCCAGACTGACTCACAAAACTGTTTATTTAAAAAATACCAACTTGCATACAATTTCTTGTGCTCATATATTACTTATATTAAACACCTGTGTACAAGTTTCACACAGGTTTCTGTAACAACTAATTCTACGAACAGGGATCAAGCCGTTTAAGTTGCTGATGTAGCTACTTAGAGTGGGAAACCCTCATAGAAACAGAAATTCCTTTGCCCAAGTGCCCCTTTCAAACTTACACTGTACACAGACATGGGGAAACACAGCCCAAGTGTTTTAAAAACAATATATATACATGTTTTGGATCCAAGTCAGAGCAAACCACATAAAATCTGTTTCTTGTTAGAGGACCAAAGGGTCTCCATACAATTATCATCATGCTGATACATTTTTAGGCATGCAAGGAAAAAGGACAGACATGACAGAGCAAACAGGTGGGATGCATGAGAAAAGCTTTGTGGAAAGGTGAACAAACAAGCCACTCCATACTGCAAGGCAACCACTGCCGTCCAGCAACTTGATCAGGCAGTGGGAAATGAAACATGTCAAAACAATGAATCGAAGCAAAATTTCAACGTTTATCAAAAATCCTAACTACATGCTCACAATTTTGGGGCCTTATCAAAAATGCAAAAACCAATGAAGTACTAAAACATTAAAAAAACAAAACAGGCTACGCTCCTATATTATTTCATTCTATGAAAATGTTAGGGCCAACAGAGTGCTTAAAAACATTCCTTATCAGCCACAGGTAAGATAAAAAATTGGCACAAATTGAAGTCCAAGTTACATATCAGGGGTCACTGATGCGAATGCAGAGTGAATTTGAAGAGAAACAGATTGAACCTGAGGACTGTCTGCAGCTTGGGAGAGCTTGCTGGCATTAACCACCATTTTCTGGTAAGAGAAGGGATGAGGATGATCAGGTAGAGTGTAGTAGGTTGGATTAGGGAAGGAGACACACAGTGTGAGAGAGAGGGAGAACCACAGACTTGACCCCCACCACCCAAATTGGGGATGTGTAGTACATGAGTCCAGGAGGGGTGGGGAGTAGGGAGGGGTGTAAATGTAGGATGAAAAGGACAACTGCATAACTGGGTTACTGATTACTGGTGAGTAATGAGGATTCAGGGCTAAGAAGTATTTACCCGACGAGCACTGTCCTCATCCGACTCTGAGTAATGTCTGAAGTAGTTGGGGCGAACCTACATTGTGATGTACATTAAAGCCACCATTTAATACACATACAGTGTTTGTGAAAGCACAACTGTTGCAGTTATGGCAAATGCAAAAAAAAAAGCATAAAGCAAATACTCACTCACTTATTACTGGTGCCTCTGATCACATTGCATATATTGCCATCATATTTATTTGTGTTATCATTTATAACAGTATAACTGTTGCATTGTATTAAGGTGTAGCATTGTCTGCTAATTTAATTTTGTGTTTTCTTTATGTGACTTAATTACAGTGGGACATTTACAAATACGACAGCTGGAGCTCAAGAGATGCTTTATGGAGTTTCTGGGGTAAGGAACAGGAAAAATGTCTTTACCCTTTCAGCATGGTCCGCTGGGTCCCCATCGCTCCGTTTCTCGCTAGGATAGCCACTGTCTCCTCCATTTTCGGAGTCCTATAAAAACAACACAGAAGTGTTGTAGACCGCAGACTGTAGACTGGTGTTTATGCACTGCAGTATACTGTCACTTCTGTCACACTGTAAACAGTGATCGTTTAATGCGTGATGGTCCTGCTTACTTGGTGATCAGCGTCGTTGGACTCGTTTGAAATTGACCAGCCTAAAGTGGGAGATAAGAGATGTTTTCAATGTCCATAAATAATAGCAATAAGCATTTAAAAAAAACATTTATACACTTCAGATTATAGATTTGTTAGAGCACTGCAGCATCATCACTAAAACAAATGGATATCTCTTCTACTAGGGGGCAAAACATAACTACCACAAGTAAAATCTGAAAGGAACACACCAACTTTTGGGGAAATTAGCTTATTTTCCGTCTACCCCAGAGTTATATAAGAGGATAAAAACCCTTCTCTTCTCTGTGTGTGCAACAACTCAGTCTGACATCATTAGCCTAGCTTAGCATAATTCACTGGAAGTGGGTTACACCAGTTAGCCTAGACCTCTGTTTCCCTATATGTATATAGTATTGTTGTTTTGATGATTACAGTACTCAGGAAATGCACAGTACACCGTTAATATCATTCACCACATGATGGCAGTGAGCAAACTACGGAACATGGACCCCTTGCTCTCTTACCCAGAGGTGACCTGGTGTCCATGGAGCCTATTCCGTCAGGGGAGTAGGGGGTGGACTCTGCGTCACTCATGTTGTCATCTGCTGAAGAGGTCTCGGAGAGCCGGGAGAGCAGAAGGGGCGCCCGGTTGAAGGAGCTGGTTCTGACACGGGGGGAGCCACAGATCTCCTCATAACCGCGCAACACCGTTTGTGCTGACTGCTGCTCATGTGGATGTGTGGAATGTGTGTGTGGAGGGGGGGGGGGCATTCATAAATGGGTTACCATTATATTATGAGTTATGTTGCAGATGACATGGAGAGCACTCAACAAACACTTCATTATAAATACTGCCTAGGCTACAAATGCATTTATGATGATATGATGGTTGCCCTGAACAATTAAATCTCACAAACTCAGTATCCATAGAGACAGAACTGTATGTCCTTCTACTCTGTCATAACTGTGATTTACAGTGTTATTTATCAGGGACTATTGGTTGAGCCCATTTTGAGCCCAGTGATTAAGGACTCACCAGCAGTTTGTTGGTGCAGTCCAGCTGGCTCTTCTCTTGGGGGGCCAGGTCAAAGGCTGAGAGACCCATACTTTTACAGATTGAATTGCATAAATGAGAGTGGAAGAATAAGGCCATACCACGGACACCTATAACATAACATAACATAACATAACATGACATAACATAACATACACAAGATTTAGCAACAAGTGTTGTGTCTATAATCATGGCTAACAGCATGTTATTACAGTTCAAAAAACAAAAATGATTACTTGTGCCAAATTGTTACATTACACTGATATGTGAAGTGGAGGAAGTTGCTCATTACCCAAGTTCCCGTCCCCAAAGTCAGTGCCTAGTGACGTGTGAATCTGGGGGTCTGTGTAGATGTCACCCACTCCTTGGATGTCCACCACAATCAGCTGGTGAGCGGAGCGCTCAAACGAAAAATGACTGAATGCCTTTAAACAGAAACCCCAAAGAGGAACCAAGAGGTTAAAAAAGATCTGAGTGACCCAGTACAGGGAACAAAAGTTCTCTCTCTCTCTCTCTCTCTAGAACACTCTCTCTCTCTCTGGATTCTAGTTCTCTGTGGTATATCACTCTGATTGAGATTTTTTTGTTAATAAGCAGAGTCGTCCTGACCTGGAGTAATACGATTTCATGCATTTGATTCAATTGAATTAAGCTGCATGCTTCTAATCAATTTTATTAAATTGAACTAAGGTCTACTTGTTTGACTAGTCAGTCAGAGTCTGCTTGGAGCACACACCTGTGGAGTAAGGCGAATATTGTCGTCTCGCACGAAGCCCGAGTTGGAGTTGTACTTGATGTACTTGCCCTCGATGTAATGTTCCAGATGGAACAGTGGCTTGCCAGGTCGCTGTATCATCTCAATCGCACACATCTGCATGATGTCCACCTGTGGGAAGCACATACAGAAAGACATACACATATCAACCATGCAATTGAGCCCAGTTATCAATGCCACTGGAAATTAAATTAAGATGCATTCACATTGAAAGCTAAAGGTAATGAGGATATAGACAATGCTTTTATCCAAAGAGTCAAGAGATTGATCATTGATCAGGGAATCGAGGCAACTGCTTACCAATCAACAAAGCTACAGCTGACCTGACTAAAGACTACTACATGTAGCATTACAAGGCTCAATCAATTAAAGATTCAGACTATAAAGCCAGACATAGATCATCTCAAACAACAGAAAATTCTTCTGCGAAGTATGAAAATACAGATTCCAGTCACTGATAGCGGAACTGAAACACAAGTCATGCATATTAAGCAAAGTGAAACCAGTTCCTCAAATGACCAACTCTTGTACGGTGTCTTGACACTGATAAGGCATACTGTACTTCTTCAGTCCTCTAGAGGAGCTGTACCTGTTTGGGCGGCCTGTGGCGGTTGTACTCCTCCCCCCACAACTTGGCTTCCATCTGTAACCGAACGTCCTCAAAATAAACGTCACGATCCACTGGCTCCATGTAACGCTTTGCCACATAGTTGGATGCTGATTTCCAGTTGTTGCTGTGGGAGAAGTTTGAGAGTTTCTTCCTGCCAAAAGGAGAGATAGAAACCACAGTCTTTTCAGAGGTGATGAGCCAGAAGGGTTAAGCTGGAGAAGGAGGGGAACATTTTTGGGAGTATTCCATTTTCATGACAGAGCCGAATACCACTGCATGACAGATAACCTTTAGCAAAAACCATTGTGAAGCTCTGGTATTGAAAATAAGCTCGGTCTCAAAAATATTTAGGAAAAGGAGTTTGTTTTCAGAAGACAGTGAGGATTTTCGACTGGTACTTGTTGCATTTACTTCAATAAACCATGGGAAAACCTTTATAAAGCTCCATGTCTGTCACACAGTGGACTAAATAAAAGGGTACACTGAAGTCTTAGGGATGTATACATCCTATTCTTAGATTCCTTGGCTTGGAAATCAGCCATAGGACCCTGAGAGAGGGCTGTTTTGATGGTGGAGGCATGTGGAATATGTCAACAGAGGACTAGCCCGTACAAGTCCACATTGTTTTTCACACACTGCTTAGTGTGCAAGATGATAAGTTCAGTCACATACTCAAATCTACACTCGTGCGGTGCTTCACTGTGTGTATCACACGTTACTTACGTTCTGTAACATTCTCTCATGGCTCCTCTGCCGAAGGGCTGCACCAACAAACAAAACACAACTTTACCACGTATACAGCACTTAAGCTGTGAACTTAATAATATAGCAGGTTCACTTGAATTTCATAAGTCGCTAAATTACCTGGCCAGACATCTTGATGTACACTGTGTCCTGTGCCCATTCACTGGTGATAGCATTGTATCTAGAGAGGGGAGATGAACATGTGATAGGTCTCCATGCGTCAACATTTGATAAAACTGGCTGTCATAATAACATTGTAAACATTCACTGAAAGAGTCAGGAGTTGATTACGGTGCTCTATAAAAGTAACTGAGTGGAGGTCAAAGCAGAAATGAGGAGAGAAGTGGGGAGTGACACTTCATGAACCAACAATAGAGTAAAAGTAATACTACATTTATAAAAATGCAAAAGGTTGAGGGCAAATCTAGAGAGGCATTCACGTTGCTTTAGCAACTTTTTGTAACCCACGTCTCAGACTGCAGGGAGAAACTACATTTTGACATTGCTATTCTTAGGTCATTGCTTTCTATGAACAGCTTTGGACATTCAAACCTAGGGCCATTATCCCCCTTAGTTTCTACGTGAGGTAAACAACATTTCTCCTCAGGCTTCTAGCCAAGTCACTATCCCCATCGGTTCATCCTCCACTCCCTCTTGACATGTTCAACAACGTGCCACTGCCATTCCCTAAAAGTCCAATATTTACACACTAGGCGGCGGGCACGCGCTCTCCCAGCGTGGTCTGGGACGCTCTGTTCCATAAGTATCATTCCACTTGGAGCACCATCCCACCGCCTCGGTCTGAGCGAGAGAGGTCAGTGGCACACTGCCATTGGCTCGTGGTCAAAGGAATGTGGGGGAGTGAGGTTACGAGGCATTTAAAATTAGCCCCCTGTTTAAAAGGGAGAGAAGCTTGAGATTGTCCACCACCACCTCCAGATTATGCAATACCATAGAGAGGCATATAAAAACCCAAATGAAGTTAAAGAGATCAGCTGGGCCAAGCAGCTTGGAAGTGGGCAGTAAGTGGGGGGGGGGGGGGGGTATGGAGGGGAGGGAGGGGACGAGAGCGGGGCTCTTGGTCAGACACAGACCTGTATCGGATGCAGGGCTCCTTCTGCACCTCCTCCAAGTGGAACTCTGCCCAGGGGTCAGGCATGGACCGAGCCTTCTCAATGGCACGCTTCCACTTTGTCTGCAACAGAGGGGTGGGGACGTCAGGCCATAATACAACTCTCTCTCTCTCTCCCTCCCCCCTCTCACTCTCTCTCTCACACACACACACACACACTCTCTCTCTCTCTCTCTTTCTCACACTCTCTCTCTCTCTCTCTCTGTCTCACACACACACACACACACACACACACACAACAAACACTCCTTTGTGCCTTTGCTGCTGATTGATGATCCGTTTCCCTTTCCTGTGGGCGGCATGCAGATAAAGAGTTGGGCTGAAAGTATGAGAGAAACCCTAGACAGACGACAGAGATGACGGGAGTCACACAGGAGCAGGAGCAGGAGCAGGGGCTGAAAAGAGCTGCATGCACACAAAGGGAAGCAAGCATGAGAATGGGCTCCCCAAAACACCACCACAATGAGTCAGGGGCTGAAAGGTCTTAAGTACATGAACACAGAGGCCTAAGGGATTTAAGAGGAAAACCAGATGTGTCCTGCCACATCGTGTTGTTTGTGTTGTCTTGTGATGGCTAAAATAGCAAGGTTGCCGTAGCATTACTGGTTGGTCTGATTGGGCAACAACTAACCTGCGTTTCTGTACAAGGATATGAATCATTAACTGTGTCATAAGGAACATGAGATAATAGCCTGGGCTCATCTGGCATTAAGTTACCCTCGTATGAACCGTTCTGAGAACGAGCACCGATATGACGGTGTGCCAGACGCAGTGTGTTGGCCAGATAGGTTTCCAGTATAGACGTGCATGGTGGTATGGCAGAGGTACTATGTCAGTGTATATTTAGCACTGAAGTATTTACTTTTTCACTGGTGAGAAGGTCGCTGCTGGACAGCAGCGTGCTGACACAGATGACCCCCTGAAGAGGGGGAGCCCCCTTCCCTCGTGGAATCGCCTTGCTAAATGAAATTCAACCCACCCATCACAAGATTGCTGCAGCCCACTGATATATCTCTGAGGTGCAGGGGAACAAGCATGGATCCCTTCCAATAAAAATACACTTTGACCCACTTTCAAGTGATCTAGTTGATAATTGACTATGCTGAACTTCATTATGTCTGAGTTCTACTTTACCAGATAAAACAGAAGTTTAAAACAATGGAGCGTTTTGAACGTTGTAAACAGTGTTGTATTGGTCCTATTTAATGCTTTGTGCTTTCAATGATATCAAATGCCATGATACATTTGAAGAGCCTGATTGAGTTAACCGCATTGAAACTATGAATGACTAGTGTAGACAACAGTTTTGTAAAAACTCCTAGAGAAGAGAAAAAAGTGAGCATGTGCTAAAACCAAGTGAAGAGGAAAAGCAGCAGGGTGAGAGGAATTAATCATGAATTAATGCGGAGGAAGGAGGAAGATGGTAATACAGATGCAGGGCAGGATAGTCATTAAAGAAAACACGTGTGTGTTGAACCTACCCGACCTGTCTCAGTTAACGAACCAAACCTGACCGCCCGCTTCTCTGAGTCTGACTGCTCTGTGGTCTATAAGGAGAGGTACAAGAAACGTTTTCTTTTGTTTTATAAAGACAACATATGTGACAACACATATGGAATGTGTACTTTGCAGACCCTAGAAAAGAAGAAGTTAGAGTTAGAGGGATAGGTAGAGTTGTTCTGTTTACATTGAGATGTCGTTTTGGAGCACTGACATCACTTCCTGCTTCTCAGAAGCGTCTGTGGAGGAAAAGCTGTCAGTCCACCACATGCTACATCTCAGTAACAGATGGTTCAAAGTCCAAATATAGGAAGAGAGTCCCTCCTCTGCCTATTTTCTATTAGAATGCAACACTTTGCATAGCCAGCAAAACAAACATACTGGCTATGCAAAACAATGACAATCAGGTAGATTACTTCACTGAGTCACTCAGTGGTGATCACATCAATGCTTGAGCAAAAGAGGCAAAAAGAACTTCAGCATACAGTCAGCAGTTCAAGGCATATATGTACAATTTAGATGTGCAAAGCCTATGAGGAACTGACAACAGTAACACAGCAGATCGAATGTGTTCGGTGAAGCTGTGGCCTTTGGGTAACACCACTGTTTCACCACTGATAATGCTGAGCATTTTAAAACGCAACACTTCTCCAGGAAGTAGCCTACAGCAAGCACCCACACTGCTCTGAACTTTCCATTCTATTGTAGTAGTATAAGGATGTACACAAAAGTATACTGTACTAAAAGGACAAGTGCATGATACTGTACAAAAATGACATTGTAATTGTATAGTGCAAGGCTGAGGGTATCAGAACTTGAATCATACAACCAATAAGAGGTCAAAACAATGGTTTCACAGGATGAGTTAGGAAGTATGTTTTCTTACTCTGTGAGCAAAAGCATTTTTGGGCAGGGAGTTTGACAGCTGCTTGTTGTGTACCCGGCTCTTTAGGTATTCACAGACTTCTCTGGTGGGGCTGTTGAGATCGTCGGTGATGGAGCACATGTAGAAATCCTCATCTTCATCATCGCTGGCATTGGTATCACCAAATGTGATAGTCCTCTGTGGCCTGTCTCTTTGGGCACTGCCCACCTCCTCCATAGTAAACATCAATTCCTCTTCAGACATTCTGACTGAGATGTGTTATACAGGGGGCAGAGGAACTGGAATAAAAATGGACACAGGTATGGGCACAAGTTGACCACAATACAAGGGCTTCCATCATCACGCACACGTTTAACACAAGTTGATGTTAAAACCCCAATGCATAAACAAAAGAACAGAATAGTTATTTGATCCCCAATGACCAGTATAACCATGGGAACCTTTACAATAAGCTAACTGGTTGGTAAGCTTCAGTTGACAATAGCCACTGCAACACAACGACTTACAACACAGACACAGCCTATCTAAAATCAGCTTAAGAGTTATGTCTGGACGCCGTGTGCAGCCATTAACAACCTCCTCATTAGAGTTCGTTCAAAAGCATGCATCAATGGGACGCTAATTGTCCTGACATAATGCAAAATTATTTACCATTAACTCAACGGCAAAACACCACAAACCTTTGTTGTTACACAGTTGAGTAACGTTAATGTTGTAAGAAAGCATTCATGCCGCGCGTGAAAACCTGTTTTCTTGAACTGGGGTGTAGACCCTTTAGCTCTTGTGTGCAGCTGTCACCTTCCCGCGGTTGTCTTGATGGTGGGGACCAAGTGTACGGAACCCACGCCAGCAGCTTTAATGTCCCACCTCGAGTGATCTGTTCTTGTCCTCCACGACAGTATGTGCAGACTGCACGTACTACGCTGTACCACCCATCGCAAAATAACACAAGTACATTCAATACATACAGTGTTGCCAGATGCCAGCAAGGTTTTCCAGCCCAAAACCTCGTCAAAAACCGCGAGAATGCACAAAAAACCGCCCAAATTTGCTTTTGCTTGTTTCTCATTTGAACACATTGAAATCATTAACAAGCTTTAAAATTACCCATTTTTCGACTTAGCCTATGCAATTTCAGATACAATATTCAATCAAATGAACGCAAAAGTAGGCTACACGGACGTCAGACTATTCTTCTATAAGCTTATGTTACGGAAAATAATGCAATAGGCTAAACGTAGACTATCAATGAGTCTGTTTGTGTCAATAGACGCTTGAAACAAAAGCATTCAGTAGGCTATATGAACATACAAAATAGCCTAACGCACAACATTTCAATTATTTATAATAGCAACATGACACATGCATATTCATGTATAACATTAGATGAAAATCGCATTGATTATAGAACAGGGGTGTCGACTCTTTGCAGAGGCAGTGCGTTCATAACTGGTGGGCCAACTCTAGGCTACACAAAAAATATTTTCATAGGCAGAACGTTCATGCATGGCGGGCCATCTCCACAAAAAACATTGGCCTATGGCCCTAGGCCCTTCGTGAAAATCGCTTTGAGCAATATTGTTATTAGGCCTAAAAATAATTAAAAAGTTCTAGTAGGCTTTGTCAAACTTCCTCAACAACTGTCGGGCTGGACGGAACGTGGGCCGTAGTCCTATGTCAAGCCATTCGCGCAAGACCTGCGCACATCCATCAACCCTGAAAGAAGGGGTAAGTCCATCCTGTCTCGTAGGTAATCTTTCAGCAGTGTGCACACTCATGAAGAGATTGAATGTAATGAGAAAATGCTCTTTGCCCACTTTGGCATATTGACATTGTCAGTCAGTTAGCTAAGTTTGAAAACCCCGCGAGCTGTGTGTTTGACGGGCGGTCTGCGCCGGAGTAGGGGAGAACTGGACTCAAACACTTTTTAATTAAACGTAATTTACAAAGACATCGTAAAACACTGAAAGCTAATATTTTGTCACAAGCAACCTACATCTGTCCTCTGTCAAATACTGTTGCATTTTCAGCTCTGAACAAAACCATTCAGGCCTTATTTAAGGAGAAATCGAACGTGCGTTTTGTTTCATTCGTCCCTCCTGGCCGGGATAAATGAAACGACGGGGGACGAAAGAAACATACAGCTTAAACTTCCCACAACTTCAATGTTTGAAAACATCATGAATGGTACTTGAAATATGTGTTAATTTGGATAAATTACTGCTGGGCTTTACTGTTTGCTGTGAATATCTAACAACTAATTGCCGTCATTGTGAAGCGCATATCTCGCGGTTATGGTATTATGCCATTTATATAGCTAGAATGCATGTTTCGAAACATAAGGTGACGTGAGCTGAGAGCCGTGCGTTTAGGGGGCACGTCAGCCAGAGGGTGTGTGAGTGACTGAGTGAGAGACTGCTGCCTGCTGACCAGAAACGGTCGCTGGAAGAAGGGTCTGAAGTGCCTCTGTTAAGGCTACAAAAACTCGCCGAACTGATCCGAAACCAGCCCAATTTTTATACACCCGCCCAAACCCATTTTTGCCCGCAAAATAGATGGCAAAACCGCCCAATTGCCCAATCTGGCAACCCTGTACACGTAGTGTAGCCGACCAGTAGATGGCAGCAAATCCTCTCGAATTGGTTTAGCCATATGCAAACCTTATTATTTGAATGCATAACCTGTCCATGAATTATTACTTGTTGAAAACGAGAGTTAAGTATGACCAGAGCCCTTCTACGGGCCGTGCTGTACAAATTCTCTAGTATGGCTGTGGCTGATAATGGAACTCTCTTGAAAGGGTCTATAAGGTATTTGACACAAAGATCAGGCTGAACTGGCTGAAACGGGTTTCACACAGTTGAGACGTGGTGAGAAAAGTCGGCAAGAAATCAAGCAAGCTGGGCAACAACTTGACAGCGTGCAGGCAATATTTGTATGCGATTAAAACCAATTTAGTTAACTTAAGTCATACATTATTGCACATAACCTGTCTTGAGACAAATGTTGGTAAACAACCTGGACTGGTGCAAGTTTGACGTTCGCCTTCTGCACGCACACGAATGCTAACGCTGAAATTAGCAATCTAACAGCAGTAGAACCCATTTAAAAATTGTCTTGCTGTAGCGGTATGATAAAAAAAAAGTTATATGTTTGGCATGATGTACATTTGTGGACTGCATGAATCAGATTTCGTGGGATATATTGACTGAATAGTCATAACAAATTCACCAATCAAAATACATGTGGTGGTATGGTAGCGTGGCCGAGTGGTCTAAGGCGCTGGATTTAGGCTCCAGTCATTTCGATGGCGTGGGTTCGAATCCCACCGCTGCCAGATACCTTTTTCTTTTTTTCTAGGATCCTAGTGATGTTTACGTTCCCCAACTTTTTTTCACAATAAAATATAATTGGCCCGAGAAATGCTATTCGTTGTCTTCGAAATAGACTGAATGTCTCACAACGACACACAGAGATACGCCATCTAGTGGCTCGAAAAACCCAGCACTCTCTCACGGTCCTCTGCTGCAATAGTGTCAATGTACTTGTTATCAACTGCTTTAAGAAATGGTAATTGTGAGGAAAATGTCTACCTAATCTAGGCCACGTCTGTCATTATTTAGTAGTAAAAGAGAGTGATCCGCACACCATATAGCTCCCATGGAAGGTTTTTTATTTTGCGTGCAACGTTTCGAGCCCCTGGCTCTTCCTCAGGCAACCAACTGTCATTATTTAGTAGCCTACATTTTTATTTCACATTGTATTAGATTGTGAAATGGAAACTTTATAGGCTACACACGTCTGTCACCACACCTTTTACCTCCTCCAGAATAATTGTATGTTTTGACAATATTCCTTTTGCCATTGTTGGTGCCTGGTACTGATTGAATTGATTGGATGAAGTAAAGTAAAAGCCATTCATTCCTTTCCTCCAGTACTGGAGGTTGCCATGGAAACAGCAGGACACATTCAGCTAAAAAGGGCACCTTACAAAGAGAAGGAATATTGAGCTCGAGGTGGCTTTAAATAGCCTTCGAGGTGAAGCGTGCTGTGGAAGGTCAGATACAGGGTACCTTGTAAATGCTCTCTTGAGATTAAGACAGGTGTTACAAGGCAATCTGTGTTTGACCCACAGTTTTCCAAAGAAGTCTCCATACCAGTGCATACAAACTTACTTTTTCAAAGCAACACAAACACCAGTCAGTTTTGGTCTGTAACAGTTTATAATGGCTCTTAGTATTTGCCCAAGTAGTTCAATTCCATCACAGTGCTTCCTCAAATTTATATAATCCATTACAGATTCTTGGGTAACAAAATAACCAAACAGACTTACACATTTAATGAAGCAAATAGAATAAGAAAACAAATAGATTTCTGAAATACCCTGATGCAGTGCATTTACAGGAAAAGCAAATTGTAAGCTCGACTGAATCATTAACATAAACATGACCTTGGAAATTGTTTCTTTCTTTACAGTTCTGTTCCACCAATTGATCAGATTGTGAGGGCTGCCCACTGAGGAGAGACATTTCGCCACTTTCTTGAGTCTGTGGCCAGCCCCACATACACACAACCAGCAGTCCTGACTGGCTTGTTTTTAAATATTTATATACGTTCCCTTTGGAAAGAGACAGAAAAAAAAAAAAAAAACTTTTGACTACTTCTCCCTCACTCTTCACAAGCCATCTCTTGGGAGAGATCTCACTTGGATGTTTGTGAACCTCTGTGTTCACCCAGGTTACACCTCCAAGAAGCTCCCACCCCTTATAGACATCTCTGGGAAGTTAAGGGCTAAAGTTCAACTGTAGCCTTTGCAGAGTAAAACAGCGCTGAAACACAAGCTCGGAGAACTGAACTATTAAATAATAGTGACCATAGAAATTGAATGCAAATAAGGGTAATAGATGATTTAAGCTGGAGCTTATTAATGGTTTGTGCTGTTGTGATCAGCAAGCCTGATGTTTATGGCATGGTGGCATTCTTCTGTTTGAATAGCCTCTTCGTGTTCCTTGCGGAGTGGACCATCATCTTCCGTAGTGCATTACAGGAGGGAAAATTCTGGAAACACAAGTGTCTCATATCCCTGTTCTCGTTTAAGCATTTTGAGGAAATGCTTTGAAACCCTTACAGGTTTGATTTATTTCCAACTTAACTACAACAGTGGGAAAGAGTTTATCAGCCAGGTAAGCATACCTTTCCTGCAAAGAGTAGTCCCACTATTGTGAAGAAAATGGACAGGACAAAAAGTACGTAAGAGGAACCAACAACGGTGTTATTGGGCAACTTGTAAGGCTGTCCTCCAACTTCATCGATATAAAATCCAATGGGAAATATGAGAGCAGCCATGCAAAACAGAACCACTGGAAGAGAAAAGAGAACAGAACAAATTATTCTTCAACGCTTTTGAAAATTGCTTGGTTCCTGAGCCTTGAGCAGCAAATGCACACATAGCTAGAAATGCATTAGCAATGATGGCCAGGCCTGAGAATGTACTTCTCAACAGAGGCAACCTTTAGCCTGATTACAGGCTCAACAACAGTCCTTTTGAGAATGATTTTTAATGCCATCTCAGATGTGCAAAGGACTCATGAATACACAGATTCACTGCATCCACAAATAGCGCTGATGCAGAGAGGCTCTTCATGAGATGAGGTCTAAGAGGCTGCCATCTTCCAACAGGCTGGAGTGGTTTCCTGGCCTACTGCAAGGGTTGCAGATAAGTCCAATGAGCTGTAAGTGAATCTATATCTTATCAGGATATTAGGTCGAAAATGGTCTGAAATGTTTTTGCTGGCTGAAAAGCCTTCTCGGAAGTGTGTGGCATATAGACAATTAGCATGTCTTCCTTGAACTAAGTCTTTGTAATAGCTTGCATTGGCCTGAATGCTACAAGCTATAATTTCACAGAAGTCTAAAATTGAGCAAAAAAGGTTTCCAATAAAGTGGGCTATACATGCTCGATACAATAATGTCAATACAACACACATATCATGAAACTACCTTACTGGCAGTAAACTGTAGCTTAACTGAATTATTTCCCCAAAGGCTGGTCAATAAATGTAACTGTGATTTGTGCCACGATTGTGGATACATTTCATTCAAAATATTTTACCAGGAGAACCCCGACTGCAAATTTGATCTTAATTTTACACCTGTGAGCAAAGTGAGGAATAGCGTGCTGCTGCTCTGTCACCAGGTCAGAGAGAAACCACGGTGATGGCCACACACTAGCATATTGACCACATCATGTTTGCAACTCACTTCCTGTGAAGGCGATCCAGCGAGCATATTTGGTGGCCTCCCGCCGCCAGTGTGAGAGCACCAACAGACCGCAGGTTATGGTGAGGGAGACGATGCCCATGATGATGAAGAAGAGTGTAGTGACCCACTCCGGTGGGAGGCTGGGAGGGATGCAGGTCCGGTCTCGCCCGTGAATAGTCTGGCATTGCTGGACAAGGCCCACTGTCAGAGCACCTGTATGTTAATAACAGAAGTCCAGTTATCACCAAGTAAAGGAGAGAAGACACTGGAAACTAAACAACTATCAATACTTTACTAAAACGACCACCCATCCATTGGGATTTATCCAAAAAAAATTGTTTCCAATGTTTTACCAGGCAGTTGACAGGGCTTTACAAGTTCATATATACCTAGTCAAACTGATGTCAAAACAAGCCTCACATTTCCGTTGTCTTACACTATAAATTCGTCAGAACTCAAGGTGCACTGGGTGTAGGATGTCATTAATTGTATTAGATGTATTAGATATTCTGCGGCAAAACATGATATGCCAACAAATGCTATGTACCATGACACCATCATTTGTTCGCGCAATGACAGTGTTCTATCACACACAGTGTTCTATCACACATTACTCCATAATCCTCTCTGCCACTCTGTAACGTCTTATTACAAAATGAGCACCTCTAAACAAAGAAGATAATAAAAAACAAGAGCACTCCTGTGTTGATTGCTGCAATGTGGCAACTAAGTCACAGTCAGCCACAGACTTCCATGTGGTTGCAAAAACAACCCATAGGAGACTTAACAAGCTACAAGCATACCATATAATGACAAGGTTATGCAATAAAAATTGCATTCGATAATTTCAAGAGCAATTATGCTCCAACTCATCATGTCTTCAACTAAATAAGCTAAATTCTCTAAATCAAAAGTCATCAGTGCCTTATACATCCCTAGTGTATGGCAGTGTTATGTTTTCCAACAAGCAGCATGACTAAGACCTAATAACCTCCCCAATGAGCTCACTCTTCCTGTTCCCGTGTGAGCATCACAGTGGCACTCTTGGTAAGTGCGTATGGAAGGGAGGGCCCACGGCCCCCGCTATGGAGAGACTCCCCGGGGGATTTGACAAATGAGGGATGTGTGACACAGACGGCTCCAGCTCGCCATCCCAGAAAGGGAGGAACTGGGAGAGAGAGACATCTTCCCGGGGACTCGAAAGACACAAGAGAGGCTTCCTCTGTGTGGCCCGGGGATGGGTGCGACAAAAAAAGATGAACTGCTGATTTTGTTAGCGGGAACTGAAAACAACACCCTGGCTTCAAAGCAGGAGGAGATTTGAAACCTGCGTCTTGACAAATGTATCTTCATTAACGGATTTATTACCGTTTTGCACTGACTATAACAGGCAAGAATTTGCACATGAACTTGAATATCTGAAGCAACACATTACATGGCAAGAGACCTTATCCATGCGTTTATGACTAATTCACGATGAAGGAAGCGGTGCAGACAATTCCAGTCTTTGATAACAGAGGCAAAACCACAGTGTAGTGAGACAGTTCAGTAGGTTACTGTCAAAACAAACTATAGCCTAACAACTCAGTCAGTGATGTCCTGCACCAAATTATACAGAAGTTATGTTATGTCTTGGTCAACTCAGGGAACAGGCTACTTCGTGTGCAAAAACAAATAATACTGCTGAAGTAGGCAGACTGGAGTCTTTTGACAACGCAGTGCAAAGGATTCTACAAGGAGTCTTCCATGCTGACCTCACAGGACCATGTCTTTTTGTGAGGGGAACATTTAAAAAAATAAAAATTCAACTAAACTAAACATGTCTGTTCATTAATGTTTAATGTACAGAAGATTAGAATTATTCTAAAGATGCTTTGTCAAGAGCCTCTTTAGAACTGCAGGCCAAATCCACATGCTTATCCTGGCAACAGAATAAGTTGTACGCCTTGTTCTCTGGCACTTTTTGGTAGATCATAAAAAAATAAAAGAATTGGTCTCTGAAGCTGCAGAACAGCTGTACTTTCAGACATGTGTTTGTTTTCAGGAGATGAGTGGTGAGGAGGACAACACTCAGCTCAATCAGTGTCTGCAATCTATTATCACCTATCCAGCTCAGGTCCACCTCCTGCTGATTTTAAACCTCACATCAGAATACCTGCATAATAACTGCCAGGCACGCCATCGCCCACCACAGACCACTAAACAAAATCCTTCCACCTGGCAAACTGCTGAACAACGACATACCTGGGTCTGCACCACCAGGGTGCTTAGTTAATAGGTTACAGCAAACAAATGCAGGTCTGCTTACCTTCCACAAGCTCTCTGGCCTACAATTACTTATTTTATAGTGTTTTGCTTACAGAACTCAGATCAAATACTTCACCATCAAAGTGCAAAGGAGGCCGTTTCTCTTTCCTAAACAATTACCCAAAGGCTGCCTCACGGGACAGGAAAGTGCATCATGACAGTGTACATTTCCAAAACAAATTCAGCACAGCATGTTTAGATTATCTTTGCCCGTGGAAAGAATATTCATCCCAGGGGTCTTCATTAGAAGTACCACAAAAGTCTTCACTGACCAACAATGGCGAATTACCATTAAGCAAATTATACCACGGTGACCGGTTGGTTTCGAATGTGGGCCTAGCTGGTCTTCTTCACAAACACTTAACTATTTTCAAGATTTGGGGTCCATATTAGGTTAAGCACTAAATATGCTCTACACAGTCAGCCTGAAGTAGGCTGAATAAACACCAACTTAGGTAACAAGTAAGCGCTTTCTTAAAACAAACTAGTCATCATTGAACGATGTCATCATCTTATTTATGAGAAACAAGATGCGTTCATGGGCTATCGGCTATAAGCTATTGAAAACCAAAACCACGCAAGTAGACCCATAAGTGCACTATTTTCGGCAAAATGCATCACGAATTAATCATTTTATTTCATTAAACAAAAAAAGCTCCCACTCCAGAAGAACACTGCCAGACAAGCAAAAGTGTGCTGCTTCACTTTCGCCATCGTGCCAACTTTAAATGTAGAATTTGTTGAGGTCTGACAAACTTATACTGTAGCCTATGCAAATCAAAGTTTAGTTCAAACAGTACAGAGGTTAGTCCTAACGGGATAGGACAACTGGTCGATGCATTATTCTTACCCTCTGCTTCCCCGGTGTTGATCCAGTCGGGGTTTGCAATACTAGCGATGGCGAAAATATCGGCTGCGAGAAAGAGACATCCTGAGATAATGGTTAATTTATCCATTTCTCATTGCGTACACGCCTGTATAAATTAAAGGGAGAGGTTACCACAATCAAGTGATCTTTTCAAATAGTCCGTTATGTCAGATTTTAGCACAGTCAGGGATTATATGTCTGTAGTTCTCCATCACTGGCCCCATGGTGCGAAGCAAAACAATGGCATAATCTTTTGACGAGGTAAAGAGCACATCAGAACCGTTTCTTTCGAACTTATATGCAGAACTTGGCCCTAAACGGGACAAATAATGTTTGTTCCTCTTGGGCAATTCAGACTGAGACGTTCACCGAGCCCTGTGCCCCACTGAAAGCTGAAAGTCCGCCGAATGTCGAATCTCTCACAGGGGCTCTTGTGCAGCTGGTTATCCATTTCCTGTGCCCCTTGTTCCCCCATCACAACTCACGCATACAAGGTCCTCGTCGTTTAAAGGACGCATGTGAGCCTATTCGCCATTTGGTCTTCACTGAAGATGTGTTGCGTTCTTTGAAAAGAAAAAGAGACAGGAAGTAGATATATTTTTTTGTATACTTCAGTAGCGTTGCTCCATCTTGTTTTATCGATGTGCAACACACACAGCTCATTGCAAGACATCAGCTGGAGAGCTACGCGTTTCTCAGACCTCCCCACAAGTACACATACATATGACCCCTGTTCTCGCGAGAGATCGGGGTCCTGTTGACTGATAGTTGGCTAGTCAGTTGCGTAGCTTGCATGAGGGGCGATGTTTGGATGACGCACCAACTACGATTGACAGCCATTCATTCAGTTTATGAAACTCAATATCAACTATAATAAAAAATGTTAATAAATTACACTGGGAATAAACCCATGCATCACAGTGTATTGGAAGATTTCAGTTTCATCCAGAATTAGAAACAATTAATGGTTTAAGGTTGATGATCTCTAAGGGGACTCATTTATATGCTGGGCAAAGTGCAAAGTCAGACTATGGGCAAAAAACGTGTGCATGAACTAAGGGAATCATGTTGTGTGATACAGTTTTTAGCTGACCCTCTGATGTTTGTGCATCAGATCTTTCTCATGGTATTAAATTTGCAAATAGTTTTTGCGTAGTTATTAATCAAGCTTTAGTTAGATCTTGCCCAGCATTTAAATTAGGGGCCATAGATTTCTAAATTTATGAAATGTGTGTGTCTCTTATCTGTATCCTATTACTCTACATTTTGCAATAAAAAATATCATAAAAAAGAAAAAAAAACTCTTCAAAACTCCGGTAGAGATTTTATTCATTTACATCAGCTATACAATCTTAAAGACCACAGATCCCTCTGCTCTCCACTTCCTTGTCCACATTACAAAAATAATACAACCATGAGGACTGATTGTTGACACGAATACAGTTATTTTGTTCAGACAATAGTTATTCTGTTTGAACAATGTGGCCGTGAGAATGAAAACCATTTTTGTTGCTTTTTACATGGGCTGAAGGACAGTTGTTTGCCATTCAGTTTATAAATATTAGGGAATAAAGGTTGCAGATTAAATTTCATCCACAAAGGGTGTGTTCGCCAAGTGTCCACTGGATGCCATTGATTTCTTGCCAGCAACAAATTTTTTCGCAGCCTGGGCAGAGACAGAAACAGAATTACACCGTGAATAATACAGAACACACATGAATAATCCAACCAAGTGAATCATTTGTGATAATGCCATATAAACACCAGCAGGATTCCACCCCAAAGCATTTCAGTGTATGTGTACACACGTGTTTAAAGATCATACTTACATTGACAACATCATTTGATGACACAGCATCAATTTTCTGGGACATTGCTTCCGGGGTGTGGTAAGTGCCCTCTCCCAAGGCCTGAGTGCCGATGGCCTCCAACAAGCCCTCGGAGGTCTCCAGGGACATCAGATACTGGGCCTTCAGCTGATTCCTGCACGTAGACATGGTAACAAACACTCAATGGCATCATACCACTTCCACATGAACACCCGTCATGACATTAAACTGGTCATTCATCACAACTACAGGTGTTGTAATAAGATCAAATGAGTATTGGGCAAGATTCAAGGTTTATGTGTGTGTTTTTGTGTGTGTTTTTGTGTGTGTGTGTATATTACATAATATTTTCCAGTGGCCTTTAATTGCTATGGAAAGGCAAAAGGTGCTACTGAGCAGCTTTGTCTGGCTGTGCATGTATTTAAATATTTTGTTTAGACCTAGGATGATTTCTGGCCCATGCCTACAGCCAGGGCATGAAATTGGCACCCGCCCACACGCCAAATGCGGGTAACTTTTGTGATTGGCGGGTGAAACTGTCAATCTACCTGCCACGTTGGCGGGTAGCCAATAAGACAACACAACACTGAGCAAGGAGATGCACTGTTGGGATTGCCGTAGGAAATGTACTCTTTACTCCGCTACATTTTCAATTGCCTTTCGTTACGAAAACAAGTTTATTATTGGAGAAAGTATCTCAAGGGAGAAAAGAGCACCTCTCCCCGGTACACAACGGCGTGGGAGAAAAGAAACAGGGCTTCAGAAAGCATTGCTACGTTTCCCCGCGATTATAAAAGTAATGGCTGGCCTATGTAGCCTACTACACAGAAGTAAATGTTCTATATAGCTAACAACTCAGTTAACGCAATGACGTCCTGCCAGTTGCTGCATCTTCTGGTGAGGCTGCCAGAGTGCCAACGAGACTAGCGGTATGACATGACACGGAAACTTCCACATATATTCATTTCTGGCCAGCATCGTTCAACAAGCACATTGGACAAGGAAAGTAGGCCTACAACTTTACAAGCAAAGCAAATGCACTGGAAATCGAGCATACAAGTTAGAAAAAGCCTATAGCATTCATTTATGTAGCCTCAATGTTGCAGGACATGACATGAGACGGTCGGCTGAAAAAAACGATAACCTGCTCTGTCGCTCTGCCCGAGTGGATATGCCTAGGCTATTATAGCCTAAATATAGGTCTACCCATAATATAGCCATTGTTTTTAGGTTACATTGTCTGTATGGTTAAGTTATGCAAAGCAGAAGAATCAGCTGCAATGTATTGGAAGACTGCTTTTCAATCCATAGCCACTTGCTTATTCTGGCTATGACAAAGTATATTAAATAAAATATATTTGAATTGGGCTTTTAAAATATGTTTGACTATATGATTAGCCTACAGAGGAGGAGAAAAGCAAATAGGCATAAAGGATACTTTTGTATCCCTTTAAAGGTCCATCAAAAATATAGAAATGTAGGCCTACAAAAAAGTAACTTGTTAGGCCTATTTGAGTCATTTATTAACAAAGTACTTTTTTACTTTTACTTGAGTACTGTAATGTGTTTAATCTGTACAAGTTCAAGAACCATTCTTATGCATTTTTGTTCACCTTTATTTTGGGCACAAAATAATTTTGGCTGGTAAAAAACCACTGTGGCAGGTGGATTTCAAAATTCACCTGCCACAGTGGCTGGTGGCCAAAAAAGTTAACTTCAGGCCCTGCCTACAGCACAGGAGAGGTTTCAGCCTCTAGCCCATTGGGCCTGTATTGAAAAGCATTACGCCAATATCACAGCAATCCACTGCATTACATAAAACAATACAGAAGGATGAGCTGTTTATGATTTGACTTGTGACACTGTCCATTTATATCAAGTCCATTTTAAATGCAATTCTTTTGACAGTGGAAACTGGAAAGTGGTTTTAACCATGTACCACTACCCATGGAGAAAGGTACAGTAGATTAAAGATGCTGACTTGGTGTGAGGGTGCAGTCAGTGGGAAGCTACACCAGGCGCGTAACTGAAGCGTTCCGTTCGCATTGCGTCTGCTGCCACAATTAGCTTCCACTGCAATCAATGGAAGTAGCTACACCAGACGTGATAGCGGTGCGTACGTTCGAAAAAAAAAATAGACTGATCTTCTAAAGTGGATTTTACGCGTCGCGAACGGAACGCTTCAGTTACGTGGCCTGGTGTAGCTTCCCTGTCAGTGTTTATTATTGAAAGAAAGAAAAAACAGACTTGCTTCTAGATCTAGTGACATAATAGTTATTAAATAACTGTCTTCACTTAACTGTCACAGTCTTCTGTGCATGTGGTATCTTTTGTGTGACTGTAATGCATTTGTTTACAAAGTAGAAAGTGCATAGTGACATCAGGGGACAGTATCTATGGGTCTGTCCATAACGGAAGACAGCTGCCAGCTGCCTCGCTGCCTAATGAGTTACTTGCCGTAGCAGGCATCAAGCATGCCATTCCCCGATACCAACAGCTGACTTGATCAGTGGGAGTTGTAGTAGAGACGTTCTCAACAATCGTTAGTCGAAGGCAGCATGAAGGAATCATGTACGCTGCCTTCACAATTGAGTAAAATGAGGGCATCTTGGAAGGCAGAATTGTATACAAATATTTGATTCGGACATGCCTCGATGCCTTGCTGCCACCTAATGCCACTTAGAAGATTTTTTTTCCGTTTCAGACATGCCTTTGTTTCGTTAACTTTAAGCCTTGAAGCATTTCCATTTTTTGACTACTACTCTACATCCCCTTTCAATAGTAATGAAACATCTACATGAAAACAATAAAGACGTAACCACCATCAGAACACCTCGTTTTGGATCTTCTGCTAGTGTAGCAAATAGAGCAGTGTCGGCATTGGTATGGTATTATGGTATGGCTCTGCATGTGGATCACTGTTTGGTCAAGATAGGTTTTAAGCACCTAATGAAACCAAAATCATGCCTTTTGTAAACTACTGATACAAGTTAGGTTTGTTTGTTTGAAAGTGCATATTTCAGTATTGCTTAAGGGACTCACTTGGCACGGCTGATATCTTCTGCAGTCACGCCTCCTTCGGCCACAGCTTTAACCTGACCTAACGCTGCTTTGATCACCTGCAAAGAGAAGAACCAGACCATGTGTCAAGCATCACCAAATACAGAGATAACACTACAGACTACAAGCTATATGTTATATGGTGGGAACTGAACTTTTCTTAAGGTAACTGCTATTTAACTGTATAATCACAATGATGTATCTCAACATACAGTATAACCTATATAAATATATGACATTTCAATGTCCACATAGTTGCCCTGCATCACTACAAACCAATAAACGCTAACACTAAACCTCTGCTCTTTAAAATGAGGGGTTGATTTCAGCAGGAAACAGGGTCTCTTTGTTAAATACTCACATCACCAGCCTCAGCTGCCTGGGAAATGGTGAAGACTCCGAAGAGACCAGAGTCTGAGTAGTTCGCATTGAAAGCAGAAACCTGTATGGAAGCAGCAGAAAACATACTGAGTCATCATCTCCATGGCAAAAGAGATAGAGATAATAAAAACCAAGAGTGATTTGTGCTGTAATCGAGTAGCCCTACGCTCTACCACGCTTTCTGTCAGAATGAAAGGAGAACATTTATTTACAGTTATTCATTTAGCAGACGCTTTTATCCAAACCGACTTACACATGTCAATTATATTACAAGGGCAATTCTCCCAAGAGCAACTCGGGGGTTAAGTGGCTTGCTCAAAGGTACAGCAGTGGAAGCCGGGAATTGAACACACAACCTTTTCAGTCTACTGCATGCTAGCCCAGCTCCTTAGCCGCTGCGCTACCACCTCCCGAGGAGAAAACAGAGGATAATCTCCATACATGTCAGGGAGGTTCACTCACATCAAAGGGACTAGCAGTGGCCTTGGAGACAGCCTGGGTCAGCTTGCTGGAGGTGTTGGATCCCCTCTTGACGTGGGGCCCAGCGCCCAGCACGTGCTGCAGGACGCTGAAGGCCAGAGCCTCTGCGGAGCCCGCTGTGGCACCCTCGCTCATCACTGCCGCGTGCACCAGGCTGCTGGTCCCCTGGTGCCTCATCTCGCCTGAAATACCGAGAACGGCAGAGTTGCCATAAATACATCTCGGTTTATACTAGGTAAGTGATCATGGCTGTAAAGTTGAAATACATTATCTGATGTTCTGAATGCAAGTTTCACAGGTCTGACCTCCTCGATACTGGGCCTTAGAGCCAGCAGTTCCCATTCCACTGCGGATGTTCAGGAACTGCTCCCCAACCTGCTTCAGAATTGTATGGTCCACTCCTACAAAAGGTAAAAAAATACACGTGTATGTCACAGGAGAAGCTATCGACAAAGCACTAAGCTAAATCTACGCCATCACTGGAACTTGATTCAAAGTTTCATTCAAATAATGCTCAGAGAATTGAATACAAAGCAAACATGTTTATCCAGGTGTTTTAATCTACCCAAGAGAATCACTGATTACATGCATGTGTTCACATATTTCTTCTTGGACCTTCTTGTAGTTTATAAAGATGGAAACTATAATGGTTTTGGCTGACACCAAACAATTCTCCTCTGTTTATCATCGCATATAGCCCACTGCATGCCAGATAAGGGGACATGATTAGACCCATGTCACATGACATCGTCACCATGTTAAAGGGGTGTGGTTTAGGATTTTGGACATAGGACCTCATTTCCAAGTTAGCAAGTGTGATATTTATCAGTCGAGACCATTTTCAACACATATCCTCTAGTCCAGGGATTCCCAAACTGTGGTACGCGTACCCCCGGTGGTACGCGAGCTGCTTCTAGGGGGTACGCGAGATGAAAAGGGCTATGGCGGACAGGTGTAAAATGAAAATTTTAAATCTTTTGTAATAAATTCATGAATAAATACATAATTTCGAATCAGGTCATAATGATATGGAAACATGAAATTAAAGGATATCATTTATAAACTCTGTATGTGTTCATCAAAAAAGGGCAGCTTATTAAACATGACGCCTGGAATAGCTAGAATGCGTTACTTTTGAATGCGTTGGATGGTCCGTGGTGGGAAAGTTTCGCGGATATAACAGGTTTTTGAAAACAACAAAAACAGAAAGGAGGGAAGGAGCAAAGCTAGGAGTTATTTCAGATGGGCAAGAAAGGTAACATTAAGCTAGGCTTTACATTTAACAAACTAAAGGTAGCCTACGTTTAGCCTTTCTAGGCTGTATAGCCTAAACGAATACATCCTTGTCAGGCGTTGTAGGCCTATTATAAGATATTGTATGTGGATGTAGTTAGGCTACTATGCAGGCTACTTTTCATAACTTTTTAACTGGGGGGGGGGGGTACGCGAGCCGAGTATAGAATGAGTTACGTTTTTATGTGTTTATGTGTCGGATGGTGGGGGTACGCGAGCCGAGTCGGAATGTAGGCGGTGGTACGCGGGGGGGAAAGTTTGGGAACCGCTGCTCTAGTCCTTCTAGTTGCAGAGTTCGCAGGTGCTAAGCTAGCGCAAGTCATCAGTATGTGTTAGCCTGCCACTAAAAACAGTCTTACCCACTCCACAGTACACACGAGGCAAATAAATTATAACGCCAGACTATCGATGTAAATGTCTGTGTTGATAGTTTTATTCCTAACATTATTCTGTCCATGCATTTCAATGATCGCATTACATTTACATATTCCGTTTCTTTCAGCAGCGGAATTATACTTGCTCCGGTTAGTAGTATTGCGCCGAAAAGTAAACAGAGAAGCGCACTCCAATGGGGATACCTAGTAGTAGTCTTGGTAATATCAGTCCGCCGCTGCGTTGCTTAAAGGCCTACTACCAACTTCAGGGAACAAAGTATAACTATTGCAACGCGATGCGAGAGTAGTTGTATTTCTAACACTATTCTATCAACAAGGGTAATGATACCCTTACCTAGAAATTGTGAAATGGGCCAATTGGTACCTGGATTTGTTGTGATTTTGGGAAATCGGTCTAAATGAGAGGGAGGCCAGATGGATCTGCCCGAGCAAATTCAAAGCAATGTAAAATTTGTCTGGTCTCCAGCTTAGTATCTCATAAGTACAGAAGGGCAACGTGATCACTTACCCAGTCCAACCAGAGCCATCCTGGCACTTGTGAAGTTGCTCTCAACAAATGCATGCATCTAGATAACAAAACAGGAAAATAGTCAATCTACAGTGACAAATGATGTCCATACAGCGAACATAGTGTGATAGGGAGCTTCGATCTCACCTCTTCTGAGGTAACCTTGCCCACCCGGTGGTCAGGGCAGTACAGGGAGTTGGACAGGTTATTTTTGTATGCAGCAGCATGAAGAGCTTCAATCACACCTATTGAAAATAAAAAAATACATTAAGACCTTTTCAATCAGTGCCACTGGAAAAACATTATGAGTCACAATCAACAGAGAGACTCGGACAAAACAAACCTATCTGTTGGGTCTGGGCAGCAAGGGCCTTGTCTAGTTTGACCCGTGGCGTAAGGTCAGACACCTCCCATGGGCGAAACTCTGGAGCAGTGGTCACATTGATCAGATACTCCATGACTGTGTCCCTGCAGGTGGACAAGTCAAATATATTACACACAATTTTAACAACACTGACTGATAAAAGTCAATTTATTAGAGAAATGGCTGAAGAGTCACAAGAAATGAGCTCACATGTGGTCTCTCAAGCAGTCCACAGAGTAGATCATGTTCTCTCTGGATGATGTCACACTAGAGGATAAAGCCAGATGAATTAGAAGTCAGGACTGGAGGTATAAACACAGACTCCTACAACCTTGTCAATTTTAACATCTTATGTCACGTCTCTCACATCTTAGTGGTATTTTTATATTAGTATTGGTATGAATCTTCCATTTCATGGTCCTCAAGTAACAAGTTTTTAAAACCCTCAACCCTGGGGAGATGTGGGCTGGATCTCAATGTCTCCCCTTACGCACTCACACACTTTGATGCGCGTTCACATCAACTTTGTGAGGGCTTAGGGCTGTCCCACTGCGAAATTGTGAAGTGCTTGAGGGCTCACTCGCACCCTTTCTGTGCCCTTTCCGTAAGTCGGCATCTATGAACACTTTACTCAAGGGAAGTACCTACAATTCATTGCGTTGTGACGTGAAACACGGGGTTACCCAAAGGGAGGTTGGAAGCATGAAAAAACATCAGTAAGCAACTGCCATAAAACGGAAATGTGTTTGCAACACGTTTTTTGTGTCGTCAATTTTAATGATAGGTCACAGGTGCTGTCCCATTGCTGTTATTAGCGTTTTGAACCCTTACACCCTCACAAACTTGATCACTTAAGACGGATGTCCGTTAACTGTGTGTGGGTTCAGGGCTTAGACCTTAGGGGGGACATTGAGATTCAGCTATGTTGTGTGAAAGGCACTGCGACTTCTGTGACATTCAAATAAAGTGCCTCTGCAACATGAGGAGAAAAGTTGCGACAAGAGCACAAGTCAGACTCACCCCAGGCTTCCACCCACGGCCTCCACGCCACGCGTGATCCTGAACGCAGAGGCACCCTTGGTGGTCTGAAATGCAAAGAAAAATACAAAACAAATCATGTGACTGTGTAGCAAGAGTGATTAAAACAGGAACACTAATCACATTCAGTATTTCATTTCACATTTGTTTGAAAGTTACCAGGTTGGCTGACAGGCGGAGCAAGTGAGTGACGCCAAGGTTGTCAGGGGTTTCATATCGACTGCCAGCCTTGATGAGCACACCAATCTTGGAAGCAGGGGAATAGTTCTCCAAGGAAGCAATCACCAAACCACTGGGCAATTTTGTGACCTTTGAAGAAACAACAGAAGCATTTTTTTAAGTTTAGTCAAGTTTCAATCTTTCCTGAAAAGCAGGAGCCAATAGAGACAGGTATCACTTTTGATTTACTTATTGTTAAGTGCCTTACTTATGACTACAGTCACTGAAGAAACCTATGGGAAGCTTCAGCATCTCAATTGCTATGCTGTGGCTAAACTCACATCACAACCATCTACACCAAAGGGAACATCTCTAGAAAAGCACATGTGTACTGAGTTAGAACATGTCTACATATATGAAAAAAATTGACGCACACACTGTGCATTTTGTACAGTTAGCAGTAGCAACAATGACTAATTGTGCTTCCACAACGCAAAACCTGTGCCCCACCCCACACATACATGGACATCCTGGAAAGAGTGGCTGGCACGTGGGGAAACCTTGATGCCAGCCAAAGGCTCACTCAGAGACTGCTTGCCTCCCCTTGCCGCATAGAAGCGCCTCTGTGAAGAGAAAGAGAAATCACTCACTGACCTGGACTTCCTGCGGCCGAAACTTTACTTGCTCCGCGGCCGCCGCAAAGTCCACCTTGCGGGCAGCCTGGGCTGCATAAAGCCTCCTCTGCAAATCAGAAAAGGGAGAGGAGGTGACAGTGAGTCGAGATCACACCTCTAGAGGAGAGAGAGTGTGTGATGGGGAGCATAGGACGGGAGGGGAAAGGAGAGGCATCCTAGTCCGATCCCAATGCTCCGTCATTATAAATGTTTCATATGTGTGTGTTCAGTTATGGTTATGGTTCTTAACAGATGCTTTTGTACAAAGCAGCTACTCATGCTGCAGCAATTTATTTGAGTGATGGTGGCTATTGGAGTGCCTCCACTGACTCAGTGGTGCTGAAAAGAAAATGAAAAGATGCTGTTTTTAAACACAGAGATTAGCCCAGACAATGAAGAACTGGAGAGTCTGGCTGCATTTGGCAAGAAGTTGATAATGAGCATGAAATGGCAGGGATGAATTTCTGATATTTTGTGCTATTAGTGTAACAGTGAAAAAACTTCATCAACCAGACTAATAACAGAGCAATTTCTCCACACATAACATGCTAACATTGTTTGATCATATGTCACAAGACACAATTAACCAATTTACTTGTGAACTGGCGTTACCTGACTATTTATACTAGGTTTAGTAAAAGTTACCTGTTAACATGCTATGTCAACTGCTGTGTGTTCTGCTAATGTACATTTCATGCTTGTGTGTCTGTCTCTATAATGTACTTGAGCAGACTGCATTAATGACAAGAGGTAGGCCTAACAGTCTCTTCAATAGCGGTCATCAATTCTATGCGTCTTAGTTATGTAGTGCAAACAGTTTCCAGATTGACATACTGCCACTATATTGACTCTTCATCAGTAATACTCCTGACTTCTGGCCTGTATAAACTATATGCCATGATTACAATAAGTTAGCTGCTAGTCTTGCAGGCTTTCACTTCATACACGAGTGTGAGTGGGAAAAGAACAGCAAGTTCCTTTCCCCTGTAAACTGGTTATAATATGGAGCGTTAACAAAGCAGTAATAATCAGGTTTCCAAATCAAGCCATTGATCTGAAATGACCTCCAGTGCACATTTTCATTAGCAGCTATAACGAGTTAAATTAACGTAAGTCTTGGCATCAAATTTAACTTTATAATGTACACATGTTTAGGTTCGTCTAGAAGGACATAAGCTAACGTTAGCGTTAACATACCCTAGCAGTGCCCCGACAAACCCTGTCAAAACATCGTCATCATGGGCAGGGGTTAATGTTAACGTTAGTAATGAAAACCGAATAGCAAGCAAGCAAGCAAGCACGTTAGCGTTAGAGCAACTAGAAAATGTCCTAAGATGACCCATCTCCTAAAGACATTGACATTTACATTTAGTTCAGTCATCCACAATATGTCTAACTAGTACGGTTGGTGTTATATTTAAGATCAACAGACCAGACAAACTAGCAAGAGTTGAGTTCATAAGTTAACCGAACATTAACGTTAGACGTCAGCTGAATATAATGACGTTTGTATTAGCTCTCATGTTAGCTGCTACCTAATCTATGTCGCTTGGGTTGATTACTCATAACTCAATACTGCATTATGCTGGTCAGGACAGCAAACACGACGCTTTGTTGCCGTTACTCAAATTATCCACCAATTAAGCCCATAAGTATATCGACAACAGATAACGATGCCGTGATGCTGCGTTTACGTTACTCTGGCTAGAAGCTAGCTTAACCAGCCAAGGCCAAGCTGTCACGTATCTCTTCCGACATCATATGGAGAAGGCCAGTGGATGAAAGCCAAACCCTGACTATGCACAGTCCGACAACGCCAAAAAGCTACACCGATTGGTGAAAAGTAGAAAAAGCCAAATGTCTCACCGATAAGTGACTAATTCCCCGCAACCCCTTCATGCTCTCTCTCCTTCAGACCGAACGGGCACACACAATATGGCTGACCTACTGATGTCCTACCCAGACTTCCTAGCGCGCATTTTCTTCCTCTGTAGAAATGCTGACAAAGCTATTCTAGCAAGCTGCATACCGCCTCGTGTGTACTGGAGTGTTATGTGAAGACATTGCATTAACATTGTAAAATATACACACACACACACTGAAAACTTCAGCATATTTATATATTTAACTTATATTATTAAGAAAAAATCATGATAAACTAATACCCTATGAAAGCTCATTGTTATCAAATACGTCAAACATCTCTGTAAGGAGACTCATGGGTAGTGCTAGCCTACTTCCGGCCCGGCAGGTCCATAGTTGAGCCTGCGCACCGCAGTGCAGAACACACGTGTTTTGGAGTGAATCGAAGTAGCATCACGTTCGTACTGTCTGACACACTTTGAGTTCGAATCTTTTTGGAAATAGCTACAAAGTGCAAAACTTTCTTCGTATACTCCAACAGAAGTCCTCCGTGAAGCATTCGCCGAGAGGACCACATATATTCGAGGATAAAGCATACCAGCATTTAACTACTATCTAACAAAACATCTGCAATCATGGTGAGTGAATGAAGCCACACACTAGCGTTAGCATTAACCAAACGTTTCTTACTCAGCAGAAATCGATAGCTAATTGGGCCATAAACTTATTTTGGGGTACATAGTTAACGTTTATTTACAGTTTTTGACAAATAAATAAACATAATATTTAGAAATACTTAGAAAAGGCTCAGCTAATGTACGTAGCTAATGCTAGCTAAGGAATTTGGTTAACGTTATCCACGCACATGTGTTGAACCTCGTCCTCATCTATCGCTAAAATGTACGGTGTCGCGAAACATTGTAAGAACTTGTGGAATATGCTGAAATGTGATTTTGGTCGTGGGAGATGACTGTTGCGATTTTTTGTTTTGTTTTACAGACTGAGCCAGAAGTGAACCCTAAAGCCTACCCACTGGCAGATGCCACCATGTCCAAAACCATTTTGGACCTTGTACAACAAGCATCCAACTACAAACAACTGCGAAAAGGAGCTAACGAAGGTGGGTGTGCTAAGAGTGGTTGTTGTGATGCCAATGTCCCTGCTGGCAATTGAGTCACCATGTGTTGGTGAATTGTTAGCTGTTATGATCATAAAATCATTCAGCAAGTAAAACCAACTGGTCAAGCGTTTTTAATAATGTTATGAGACTGGTGGTGTTTGGTTATCGATGATATTGTATTTAAAACGATCCCCCCCCCCCTGCTCTCCTATAGCTACGAAAACATTGAACCGTGGAATCTCCGAGTTCATTGTGATGGCAGCTGATGCAGAGCCACTGGAGATCATCCTTCACTTGCCACTGCTCTGTGAGGACAAAAATGTCCCCTACGTTTTTGTGAGGTCCAAGCAAGCTCTAGGACGAGCATGTGGAGTCTCCAGACCAGTGATCGCCACATCGGTGACTATCAAGGAGGGCTCTCAACTGAAGCCTCAGATCCAGTCTGTCCAAATGGCTATTGAAAGACTTCTGGTGTAACACCACCACCCACTTTTTTGTTTTGTTTTAAAAAGCTTGGCAAATGTTGCCATTGTGGAGACCATATGCCAATATCAAGTTTTACATTACTTTCAACGAATTATGTCTTTGTACATAGTTTTTTTTTTTTTGTAATTGCATATTCAGTATTCTGTGTAATGTGTAGACATTAAGCCAAAATAAAGTTTGGTGTACTGGATTTTTCTTGTTTGATGTTGTTTATGCTGCTCATCTTAGTATCTGTAAAACATTAAACCAAGAACAAACACGTTCGGTTGGTTTTGACTTAACACCAAGACATTTGTGTGCTTTACTTTTGGTATGGTACAGTATCTCTTCCCTCTGAGCCCCTTGCCCACTGACTATTGAGTATGGCTCAGTGATTGGGCTGAAGGTACACTTTACAGATGCAAGGGCCTTGATCTATACATCTGAACTCATTGCCAGTTGAGTAAAAGTGATCGAGTCAGTGACTTCTAGGCCTATTTAATGGTCTGTACAGAAGTTGACTAGTTACATCAACTCACTTGATAATGTCGCCACCTGCCGGTGTAGCTAGGAACGTGCGTTCCAATTAAATTTTTAGAAATATATATTTTTGCAAGAAAAGTACATGTGCATTTGTCTCCCAAGTTCCTTGTGCTCGGACATAGGTCTGTACACTTTCACATGCACGCCAGAAAGTTTTGCGTCCTCACCGGGACTTGTTCGCGTAGCCTACCGGAAATGTTTTTGCACGACACTATTCCATGTGATCCTATTTAAGCACGGCATGTCTAGGAGATCGCTCCGTGTAAATGCAGATATGATTTTACACACTAACACATACTAAAATAGATGTAAATTATGTGTGCGTTTGTTGTCTACTATGGGTTACTAAAGTCCAATCGCCACGCCTACTCGCTTCGGACTCGGGTTCAGTAAACGAAAAGACGGACATAAACTCATGAACATGGCTGGTCTGCCTGTGTTGATCGGTAAAGAAGATGTTGCACGACTCCTCCGTTATAAAGACTTGCTTCCAAAACTGGAGGTTGCTCTTGGACAGTTTTCCAAACATGACATCTCTGAGGTGATCCAACCAGTCCGGACTGTGGTCCCTTTAACGAAACACAACGGGTATGACTCCAGTCTGTGTTACATTATACACAAGGCCCACACATTTTCAACTTTGTATGTTCATGCTAATGCTGTATTTTGGGCCATAATTTAACAGATTCCTAGGATTAATGCCGGCATATATGGTTCACGAAGATATTTTATGCACAAAAATGGTGGCGTTCTATAACCGAGAACAGGGCTCAACTTTACCCTCTACCCAGGCCACGGTGTTGTTGTTCGATCCCGAAAGTGGTTGTGTTTTAGCGGTGAGTGGGATTTAAACAGAAATTGGCATAAACTAAATTAAAAGAACTGTTGAATAACTGTAAAGAACGAATTAATTGAGTTGATTATTCATAATGCTGTTGCATAATTTCTTTAGGCTAGAGCCCTTAACCTAAGCCACGACGGTCACTTTGTTACAAAGAAATAATGTATGCAAGTAAAACGTTGTAGGCCTATAATTTAATTGGAAATTCAATCTCAGTTATGATCTTCCTTGCAGGTAATGGATGGGGAGGTAATAACTGCTATGAGGACAGCTGCAGCATCAGCCATTTCTGCTAAAGTAAGTTTTTCTTTTCCCGAAGTTACTCCCAACACTGGTGTTAACAGTAAGCACAGCTATTGGAACTCTAAACTATTATTTCTGATTCAGTTTTCCATGCCAGTCCAATCAGAGGTGCTGTGTATCCTGGGCTCAGGCCACCAAGCTGTCAGCCACTATGACGTCTTCACAGAAGCATTTGCTTTTAAACAGGTTCAATTATTTCACAGTTCATTTGTTTATGTTACCAAACCAATACAGCAACAGCTATAAGAGTATGAAGGAGAAATGGTAAAGAAGAAAACAGAATCCATTAGGAAATATATATTTTTGGTCAATCAATTGTTGGATTGCATTTTGCATCCTCCTAATCTGTCATGTTCATCAATTGTGGAAAATGCTTTAAACAAAAACAGGAGTAGGCTACCTAATGTTTTCACATGGCCACAGTGCAGGACATCATACATTACAAATGAAGGTAAAAGTGAGAAATCATTTAAGTCTGTCCTTTCCAAATAAAATGCTGTGGCACTCATACTGTCCCACACAGGTGCGTGTGTGGAGCCAGAGGAAGGAGAGTGCAGAGAGCTTTGCTAGTGCAGTCCAGGGTGCTGTGACAGTCTGCTCCTCTGCAAAAGAGGCGGTGGAGGGGGCCGATGTCATAATCACAGTCACTGGTGCCAGCCAGCCTGTCTTGTTCGGGGAGTGGGTCAAGCCTGGTGCCCATGTCGCTGGTAAGGCCCCGTGGGAACGTCAGTAATCTTACTAATCCCAGAGGGAAAGTTCACCCAAAGCATCTTTATTTTAAGCATGGGTAGGTCCTCCAGGCCTGCTGCAGAGAACCTCTCTTAGCAGTACCAACAACCTGACATGCTTATTAATGTAGCACTTACCACTACCTTCCCTATCCTGACTATCCCTCCCTTTTCTTCGCTTGAACTGTTTTTATGCAAGTACAATACATTACATTTGGCTGACGTTTTTTAACCAAAGCGACTTCGAACAAGGGAAACCATCAAGGTAGAGTATGATTAGTGCAGCAGTTGTGCAACTTCCATACAGTCAAGTGTCAGTTTAGTCAGGTGGTAAGTGCTAGAATTAGCAAGTCTAGTTGTAGGTAGTGCTACAAGAGGAGATACTCTCTAAAGAGCTGGGTCAGATAATCGGACCCAGAGAGGTGGTGTGAATAGCAAAGAGAAGGGGCCCCAGCACTGAGCCCTGGGGTACCCCTGTGGTGAGAAAGTGAAGAGCGGACAACTTTCCATGCCATGATACGTTGAACGAGCGCCCTGTGTGATAGTATTCAAACCAGGAGAGAGCAGAGCCCAAGATGCCCATGCATGTTTGAAAGTATTGAGAGAAGGATGCGGTGGTTAACCGTGTCAAAGGTAGCTAATAAGTCAAGCAGAATGAGGACTGATGGCCGTGCAGTCGCCCTGGCTTCTTTTAAGGCTTCTATCAGAAACAACAGAGCTGTTTCGGTCACTCTTGAAAACGGATTGGTTTGGATCAAGAAGGTTGTTCCGTGAGAGGAATTCAGAGACCTGTTTGGAGACCGCCCATTCGATAGCTTTGGATAGGAAGGGTTGAAGTGAGACAGGATGATAGTTCTCAACTTGAGCAGGGTTGAGATATGGTTACTTAAGTAATGAATTTCCAGAGCAGCTTTGAATGCTCTGGGAAATGTGCCAGAGGTTAGCGAAGCATTGATCACAAGTGTGATAGCTGATGTGATCGTAGTAGGCTACTTATTGCGACTCTAACAATAACCTAGTGGCACTTGTACCTTTGTTTTACCTTTATTGTTGTAAGTCACTTTGGATAAATGTGTCAGCTAAATGGCTAAATGTAAAATGCTGCAAGTTAGTTCATTAAAGATATGAGTGTACTAAACAAAGATTACCACAACAGACTGTGTTAAGCGTGTTTTTCTGTGTGTCTTTGTAAATGGTGCAGCGGTGGGTGCCTGCAGCCCTGGTTGGAGGGAGCTGGACGACGTGTTGATGAAGAAGGCCGTGGTGTATGCAGACAGCCGAGAAGGAGCGATGAAGGAATCCGGAGACGTCATCCTCTCTGGGGTAACATATTTAGTTTTATTTTGTAAGTATATTTTTGGGGGCTTTTTATGCCTTTAATGACAGGACAGTGAAGAATGACAGGAAGTGAGTGGGAGAGAGAGTCGGGGTGGGATCCGGAAAGGACCACGGGACGGGAATCGAACCCGGGTCGCCGGCGTACGGTGCAGGTGCCCCAGCCAGTTGCGCCACAGCTGGGGCCGTTGTTTTATTTTGTTAAGAGCCATTACTGCCACGTGTTACCGATCCAACGTTCGAGGGTACATCAATATTTGGTATTGTAAGTCTTCTAGATTGTTATGGTGTGTTGGACTTTTGACTTTAAAGAAGTATATACAATGATTTAATATACATGGACAATGTAAGTAATAATCCACATCCTCAAGAAAGGCACTCCTTATGGGTACCCATGAATAAACAGTGATGTCGCATCAGGGTTCAATTCATGTTAATTTAAGTCCTTTGGAAACAGGAAACTAGGCAATATTTGAGATGAATTTGTTTTCTTTTGTGTTGTGTATAAGAAAAATATCATCATATTTACATCCCAGCGTTCTTCTGTAAACATTGTGTGTCTCCATCCGCAGGCCCAAGTATTTGCTGAGATTGGGGAGGTCATCAATGGAACAGCACCAGGCCACCGTGAGAAGACCACAGTGTACAAGTCTCTGGGTAAACTCCATTTCTCACAGACTACAAACACAGCCAAAGCATTTTTCCATTTGCATAGGGAGCAGGTGGAAACAACCACAGCTGACTCGAACGGTTTGATACGACGGTAATAACCCTAATAGTGCATTTGTGTGGGGTTTTGATATTTGCCATTTGGGGTTAAAATAAGCCCCAACTGGGATTTTGTCTATTTTTAGCGTTCTCATCCCAGCTGGTGAGACCTGATCCAATGTCTCCTGCTCATACTAAAATAGACTAATCAAATTTTTCACAAACTGGTGTCATTCATAATTGTCCACGGCTTCATATACAATTATATTGCTCTATTTAAATATTACAATGTATAAGTAAGTACATGTTATCAAATACCATTTGCCACTCTTGGCCAACTGACCTGAAACCTTGGTAATCAAAAGAACCGATGCTAATTAAACTGCTCAGGTCTAATCTAATTAACTGTGTGTTCTAGGGATGGGGATTCAGGACGCGGTGTCTGCCAAGCTGGTGTATGACCAGTGGAAGAGTCAGGGGGGTGACCCTGGCGTCACTCATCCAGTGAAAAAATCACCACTATAGGTATTTTTTTGGAGTCCATTCCTTTCAGTAATTTTGCCATAGATCTCTGAAGTTTGCCAAAAAAAAGCTACAATCTTTGCCCGTATCTACATACTTTTGCCCTCTGCCTTCTAGTGGACACTGTGACCTTCGGTACGTCAAGACGGCAAACTTTGATTTTTTTGCTACCTACCCTAGAACTGACTTGCAATACAAGATAGGTAGTTAGCTTCAATTCTTATACAGTATGGTCAAAGATGGCAGCTTAGGTTCCTTTTTGTAGGTGAACTTCAGAGGTCTATGGGACATCCATCAGAAAGCACTGCTTTTCTATTGGCCTTTTGGAATGTGTGGGTCTGTGCATCGCCTTACTATGGTCACCAGACCAAGACACACATACAGCCCAGACAGGTAAACTGCACTGTTGGTAGCCATCTCTGTTTGTAGTTGCTCTCAGCAATCCAATTAAAACGGTTAATGCCTGTGATTCTTGATCGTTCTTTAATCTGGCTCTTATTCTGAGGGTAATGACTCCAGACCCAGCCTGGAGCCGTGTATCTGTTATGTACTAAGCCACAAATATGTCTAACATTATTAATAGACCAAATTCTGCATTTACAGGTGATACAAAATGCAGCAGCTAGGATTCTAACAAAAACTAAAAGAACTGACCACATTACTCCAATTCTTAAGTCCTTGCACTGGCTTCCAGTAAGTCACAGAATTGACTTTAAAGCACAATTGCTTGTTTATAAATCAGTAAATGGAGCAGGACCTAAATACTTGTCAGACATGCTTCAGCAGTACACACCTTCTCGTCCTCTCAGGTCCCAGGTGAAAAACCTGCTAGTAAAACCTACAGTTAGAACTAAACATGGTGAAGCAGCTTTTAGCTGCTATGCGGCTCAGCTGTGGAACCAACTTTCGGATGACATCAAAAAGGCCCCAACTGTAGCCAGTTTTAAATCTAGACTTAAGACCAAACTGTTCTCAGATGCTTTCTGCTAACTGTGCCGAGTTACAAATTCTGAATCTGCCTTGATAATTATTCTACCTTGTCTTTTATTACTTTTTTTTACTACTTTTGCCTTTGTTTTTGCTTACTAATTATTCTTTATTTTTAAATGATTTTACCTTGTGTTTTATGTTTTCTTTTTATTATGATCTTTACCTTTTAACTATTCTTTGACTATATTGCCCTTCTATGCTTTTATTTGTTATTATTGTTTGGTTTTGTTTATGTAAAGCACATTGAATGACCTCTGTGTATGAAATGCGCTATATAAATAAACTTGACTTGCATTTAAAATCAATCGTAAATCATTTGAAGTATGTTTCAGCTCTGCAGAGTGATAAACTTTTTCTTTTGTACAATTGTTGAAAGGAAACTGCAGAGTTGGTTAATCATTTTAAACATAGTTCATGGATTATGTATGCCTGGTATATAGTGGAAATAAAACATGTAATAGCCAAACAGACTTTAGATGCATTTATTTGTATTTGAAAAATAAAACAAGACAAATGTGTAATGATGTACTCAAAATTAAACCCAAATATATGACTGAAAACATGTGGTGGCCTATACCATTTCAAGTTCAAGAGTGGCAGGTCCATCTGAAACTGAAATACATTGCATTCAGCAACATCTTATTTCAAGCCACTGGCTGCCTGGCAAAAAGAAAATCCAGCACAAACCAACCTCAAAGGCCCACCAGATTTGTTCTTTTTTCCCCCCCAGAAACAAGATACAGTAGTGGTTAGGGTATTTATTGACTAATGTATATGGGACCATTTAAAGCTATATTTTTTAAAGGGAACAAAGACGACATGGTCAGTTACAATTTCTATGTCAGAGGTATTGGTTAATACATTGTTCGTAGCTTCAACAGAAATACAGTAATAGCTTTGTTAAAGGAAAATGGACCAAATTTACATCATGATACCTGCCGTACACAGCATTATAAAACATACTTGGAGCTGCATAATTACACATTTTCCATTTACTGGTGGTGGGGGTTGGGCTGGAACTATTGAGGACACAGGTATGGGTCCTGGGACAAAATGTAGATACCTTTCCACAGAGAACACAAGGAATCTCTATTGATCAGTACTAAAACATACACCACACCATGACACGCAGAATCCTCCATTTTGCCCAATCTGCCAAAAGGGCCCGTAGAACTAAAAATGGATACTTGCCTGATCATTGCATAACCTATGACATCCGCAGATCTGTAATCAAGATGACCGCTGTAACAGGTTCTGTATGAAATACTGTATGCCCTCCATATGCGCATTATAGGTAAGCTACACTAGAAGTCTAGAGGCAGGGTAGCTGAAGCACAGGGATGGCTGAGCAATATTCGCAACAATTCTGCTGACATGACTGATATAGCAGTGACAACTACACAGTATATATAATCTAAGATCATTTGATTCACAATATATAGCGTTTCAAGGTGAACTGTCTAAAATGATCGTCAGTCTAGCACATTTTTTTCAGCTACAACTTTTAAAAGTAATGAATTACTACACTTAATTCTCTCTTCTCGTTTGAAACCGTTCTTTTTGAGATAGCAAATAATTCATATTATATAGGTGTAAACCCTTAAAAAAAACAATTAAAGGACTTAGTGTATGCAGATTTCAAGTGAAATCAATCATCTGCAGATTGAATTTTGGCAAACCTCCATTACTACTCAGTTGCAGACTGTAAACAAAATATATGGGCTCTCAGGAGGAGTATTTATGTTACCTTTTGAAATTAAAAACAAAAGAAAGAACATTATTAGAAGGCAGCAGGAATTTCTTAGTGTACGGGAAATATGTGGCTGGAAGCGTCCCTCCCCGGCCTTCTCCAAGAGCCCACCATTAATTCTAGGGTCTTAGGAATAGAAGTCGATTGGATATAAGTAGTACTAATTACAATACGAGAGAGAATGACATATCAGTATGCATACGGTGCGTCGTCTCTCGTCTTCCCGAGACAACTTTGCACGAACTCCTCTCCTCTTCACCACCTTCTCCTCCTCCTCCCTCCCCTCGCGCCATCCCAGGTGAGCTCAGATTGCAGCCGGTTCGTTTCTGTGCATGTCGGGATTTAGAGTAGCGTGCACTTCCTCTTCCTCTTCTTGACGGGCGGCGGGCACAGTACTGCCCGGATGGCTTCGTCGAACACCGTCTTAAGGCCACGCTGTGTCAAGGCTGAGCACTCGAGGTACTTCACTGCACCTGTGGAGGTGAGTCACAAGTCATGAGACCCAACATTTCAGAATGCTACGACATTTGACCTCTGCGTCTACTTGTCCAGCAGCATATACAGACACACACAGATAAGATTTATGTATATGTGAATGTAAATAACTATCTATTTGAATTAATTATCAACAGAAGATTATGTTTTCTAATTAATTTAATGGAATTTCCACTGACTGTAAAACCAAAGTTCAGTGGCCATATATGGTTTATCTGTGGTACTAACTGACACTTACCAATTTCTTTGGCCATAGCAAGGCCTTGTGGATAAGTGATGGGAGTGAGCTTCTTCTCCTTCAGCTTCTCGATAGTGTCCTTGTCGTCCCTCAGATCGAGCTTGGTCCCCACCAGGATGATCGGAGTGTTCGGGCAATGATGTCTGACCTCTGGGTACCACTGAGTAGTAATAACAGCAGACACGCTCACACGATTGTTTCGTTTCAAACTCTATAACAAACACTCAGACTTGAAATCCCTTTTTCCATTCTCTTCCCACAACATCCTAAAGGCAGAAATCCCCACGCAGTAATTTAGAGCACAAACCACCTGCACAAGATGTTTATCTGTGAGGGAAACTGGAGAACACAGACTTCCTCCTGGACCACAGCCAAATGAACTGTGTCTGCAGCTTTGTAATCACCTGGCACACATAAACCAGGGATCTAGACAACCCCACCCCCTCTCTTGTAGAACTCCACACCATGACATCTTTACCTCTATAAAGGCTACAAAGATCATAGTCATCAACACCACTGTGCTATGGACATCTTTAAATAGGCCTTAATGGTGAAACTGATGAATTATAGATGTGATAGCATGATATCAGAACTCTCATAACCAGTTTCTACCTTTATAGACCTGCAGTGGTGAAATGCTGTATCGGTGTATTGCTTACCTTAGCACGGACGTTTTCAAAGGAGGCAGGACTCACAAGCGAGAAGCAAATCAAGAACACATCCTGTACAGGAAAGAAAAAGTAAATAAATTCAGCACATTTAAAAATACGCCCAATGGAGGATATGTTGGATAAGCCCCATAGGACTTTCACTAATGAGTGCTAGTCAACTCTAGCCCCGATACTGCCATGCCAATTGTAGAAGCATAGTCCCTAATTGTATTACATAACCCATTGTATTTGCAGTCAATGACTACTGAGTCATGAATGGTGTAGGCAACTATTTGGGAACAATGTTGGTGTGGACACTGAGCCACTCTCACTGACACTGGAGGACAGACACACAGAGAGCAGTCTGTAGCAGTGACTCAAAGGACAAACAAGGCAATCTTTCACTTCCTCAACTCTAAATAAGCATGCTCGACATTATCAGGGTCAATGGACACCGCGCTGAACTCTTCAGACCATAAAACATGCATGAATAAATGCCAATCTATGGACACCCATGGCCACTAATTTGGGGGAAGTAAACAATTTGTATACACCAACCTGAACAGAAACAATAAACAGAGTTTAGATGTCCAATTGATTAAATCCATTCTCATGTTACTCCTTCATTCAGTCCATAATTTCTTTAATTTCACATAATCTCCCTGTTTCTCTTGCTTGGAATTAAATAAACTGTGTTTCCAGAAAGTAGAAAGATAAGGATCAGTCATTGCCTAACCGTTTGAGGATAGGAGAGGGGACGGAGCCTATCATAGTCCTCCTGTCCAGCTGTATCCCAAAGGCCCAAGTTCACCGGCTTTCCATCAACCATTACATTGGCCGAGTAGTTGTCGAACCTAAGGGGATATAGGGCATTGGGTTATTTTAATTGTTCAAAGTCTGGTGCCATGTTTTTAGCACACAGGCTAGCTTCTACTAGTAGTATACTCACACTGTGGGGATGTACTCCCCAGGGAAGGCGTTGGTGGTGTAGCTGATCAGAAGACATGTTTTACCCACCGCACTGACATGGAAAGGAAGAGATACCGCATAGCATAAACCATTTACTCTTTAACAGTGACAAAAAAAACCTTGCAGTGAAAAGTGGCATGCAAAGGCAATAACCATTTCAACTTGATCCTCTTCAGGCACGCAAACAGATGTTTCACAATAACCCCAGACAACTTCCTCATACACAAAGAGGAAAGCATCACTCCTAAAATAATCATGGAACTTTTGTATCAGAAATAGCAACATGGTCACATGTATCAGTAAACAGCATTATGAAGACCCTTACAAGACCAGTAAAACAAGAATGCTTCAAATTTCTCAACAACAGTACACACATAATGAACAATGGAACAAACAGCTGGACAACAAAAATGTCTTCATAGATATGAGTGGGAAGTAACACATTTAACCACTTTGACCTACTTAAGCCAATTCCAGCCTATAATCAGTGGCTGACTCAAGGCGGCCTTACCCATGCCTTCCCTTAAGACTTGTGTCTGTGGGTAGCTTTGTGTAACAATGTAAGACAGCATAGTCATTAGTCAATAAGGAAACATGGTGCCAGTCTTGCAGGATAATGGAATTATTTTGCTGATAAAATAAAGAAATACGTTCAAAATATATCTAATGTGATTGCCTAGAGTGGTGCATATTTTTGGAGGGGCTTAAAATACATCCACGCTTGAATCGACATCAAGGTCTACAACAAAACAACAAAAAACAGGGGGGGGGGGGGGGGGCACCAAATAAAACACCATTTCATGGACACTTCAGTTAAATCGTCACCTACGTCATCTATAAAATGTTTGTAACGTTAGGCGGACCCACGAGAAGCATGACTTCATGTTAAACGAAACTGGCAACAAAAGCGACATGACTATTTTACAATTTCTTTTCCAGGGTCCCACCCTGGATCAGGCCAAGGTATAACTCAAAGCCAATTTAGAACAAGCTGCGCCCAAAACATGACAATTATCTGGTTTGATACAGTTACAAACAAAATATTGTGGACTGCATGACTTGCTAGGGAACAATAAGTGTTAACGTAACCAAGACTGACAACGCTAACCTTCCTTGAGGAAAATGTATCATTAACTTAACTCAACGTTAGCTAACGTTATATTTATGTGAAGCCAAACAGTCTAAAGAGTAATTTTATGGCTAACCTGTCTTTTCAAACCACAGTGATCACGCATTTCAGATCAACAACTGGCATAAACAATATCGTTTATCTGGACAACAACCATACTGTGACAAACTGATTCTTAAGATATAACGTTAGCTGACGAGAACTAACAGAAGTGGCATAAGAAGGAATGCGGAACATACCGACACAAGTTACCATCGGCTTCAATGAGTTAAGTTAGCAAACGTTAGCAAAGACTCAAAAAAGTCAGTCGGTACTGCAACACAGTTGGCTAATGTTAGCTAGTGAGCAAGCTATGCTAAACGAGCTTGGAAGACTGCGGCAACACAGCATCATCTAATATTTGAACAAAACAACGCCACTGTACATGTACAAACTCTACAGGACATGTGCGAAGATTTAAAACAAGAAAAAACTTACCCGTCTCCCACGACCACACACTTTATGGCCTGCATCTGTGCGCTGCGTTCTTTTGACGCTGAGTTAGCTAACTAGCTAGCAAGCCAGCTAATGTAGCCTCTTAGAGCTAAGTAGTAAAACCACCCTTTGTTGATTTAACTTGTTTTCCCAACGAGAAAAACAAGGATCGCTGTTATTATAAAGTGATCCAGCCACAAGACAATTATCAGCTGAAAATTCCCCAAACCTAGTGCCCTTAGACCAACTTGATCAGAGAAATTCTGAAGTTGTTAAACAAACAGCCACCACCCAAAAAATCTCTGGTCCTGAGCTAGGAAAAACGCCCTCGAACTCAGACAACGGAAACTGTAGTTCCCAATTCCAGGCGAGTCATTTCCGGTCTCACCCGCTCGTTCTCTACAAGTGTCTTTGCAGGATATTTAAGGAAATGTCCAAATGTTGTGAATCACTGCCCTCTGTTGGTTGTCTACGATAAACACCCGCAGCGTGTTTGTTACGAATGCATAGGTGTTCAGTGATGCGCACTTAATTAGAAATTACCACTTTATCAAATAAAGGTGGTATCGCAGCACTTTTTATACAAGCTTATTTTTATTTGATTAATCCTCATAAAATGTCAACACGTAAACTAAAGTTACTGTTTTGTTTTTCTTGACCACTAGAGGACAACATTATCATAGAAATTAGGGTGGCTTGGCCCCATATACACATTCAAAGTATTTTATCTATTCATTTGACCTTTAAATTACTTTTACAGAAAACAAGCTGATGTAGCACATTTAGTCAGACAGTTTGGTGATCTCATCTCGCCACAGTAAAATAATTATGAAGAGATCTCTCAACTGCTGACACCATAAATCTAGCAGGCTATGTCCCATCCAGTTAAACTGAAGTTGTATGAAACTGAACCCCCCCCCCCACACACACACACACACACACACACACACACACACACGCACACACACCACCCCCCTTTGACCATTTAACATCCTCTCCTCAATCTCCGCCTTTCTATGACTAAAGATAATTAATCATTGTTGCTATGGTAACTGCAATCCGCAACCACCACCACCCCGCCCCTGGCCATGCCCTGAACTGTAAATAGAGGATTAAATGGAGGGGGATTTTGGTAGGGAAACATTTTAATAGGATAAACAGTATTAAGTTAAGGGACACAAACAGAGAAAAATAAAGATAAGCACACTTACTTATCTGTATAGACACGAAGGGGTCAAGCCCAGAGAACCAGAAGTGTGAGTTTAGTTTAAAGATGTGTGAGACCACCACCATACTATATGACATTGTAGCCTACATCTAGACTCATAAGTTACTGAATGAGATTAATATTTTTTAATTACTATAGAGCACACACACCATAGACTTTTTGTGTTAGGCCTACTTTTAAAAACGACTCTATGTAAATACTGCATTTTATACATGTTTATTTAGATTGACATAGGCTATCCAAGTTAATCATTTTGCTAAATTCAGTTGAATACACAGTTACTTCTGTTTGTCTAAATGGCATAAGGCAACAGGAAGTGCAGCATGCAAATCAGACATATCAGTAAAGTAAAACAGTTGGCCTCCTAGAGCAGAACAAATCTCTGTACAGCAACTACTGGTTTCTTATCACTCAGTGATTTTCACCCTGTCCATTTGTTTAACAGATAGGTGTTATGAAACAGTCGGAGGAGTGCAGATGTGTGCGTATGTGTCTGCATGTGTGTGTGTGTGGTGTGTGTGTGTGTGTCTGTCTCTCTCTTTTTGTGTGTGTGTGTGTGTGTGTGTGTGTGTGTGTGTGTGTGTGTGTGTGTGTGTGTGTGTGTGTGTGTGTGTTCATAGTCAGTGGGAGGGTTGTCCAGTACGTGTGCAAATGTCCACCAAAAGGAAATGGCCGCTTATAGTGTGTCCCTGTGGCAGGATGCAGTCTGTCAGAACAGCGTAAGCACTGGGGGTCAAAGCGTTCCCATCTCCCACCTCATCATCCCTCCTACACGCTACTGAGACAAAGCAGTGTGGAGCATGGTGTACATGTACATGCGGGAGGGCAGGAAGCCATTTCCAATGTTTCTCTTGTCATCTCCTGTGCAGTAAGGTGTTGGCACCCCTCCCTCTTACGCCATGTGCGATCAATACATGTGTCTCTAGGGGAAATAGGAGACATCCATCTCTGAAATGACACCAGAGATAACATGGGTCATCTAGGATGCTTGTAATGGGTTTCTAAGATAATGTAACAGGATCTGTAATCCACATCAAGAGTTCATCCGCATCCACCAGAACCATACACAACAAGAGTTTGCCATTTTAGCACAACTACTGCATGTAGGAGCTAGCCGAAGAATATCAGTGAAATTTATGTTTAGTCTAATGACGTTTTAGGATGGAAAAGTGTCCATCAAATGTTTTGTCCATCAAAATTATTATTATTATTTTTCATACCCTGACCCGGTCAGTAAAGTCAAATCGCTCAACTTGCCCTTAAGAAAAAAGAATACAAATGTAACTGTGAGATTGCATCCTTTTGAGGTGTTGATGAATGTGTGTGGCAGCCTTTGCTGTAATAGTGTTTTTGATGTAAAGCCTATTGTGGTTTGAGAAACCAATTAGGACTGCTACAGTTAGCACAGCTCTAAAGTGAAGTATTATGAGTGAATTCTTGTCGTAATATCCAGTAGGAACCAGAATGGGCAGCCTCCTCTGGTCAAAATATGATGGAAAAGGTTCACTCATTTACTCAGCTTATTTGTTTCAGGGTCATATCCCACTGAAAGGAAGGAGGAGGTTCCACACATTCTCATTTCCTCCTGTTCCTCTGTCCTCTGAAACTATTTCACCCAGCTACTCACAGGAAGTTGGGACTCAGTGGACATGTACATATTATGCGTGCATGAGTTGAAAGAGGAAGGCTACAATAGACGTGGGGGGGCCCACAAATTTCCATAGTTCCACTGTTTCATATCCAATAGTTATCTTGTCACAATTTCTTTTTATTGCGGCCTGTCTGTGATTTAATGTCAAATTCCAGGAAAGGATAGAGTGATTCATAATTTATTAATTAACCAATGACTGTTAAATTCCTGCTACATACGTATCCATAGCACATACTGTAACTCATCACACATCTCATATGTCATCTCAGAAGCGCTGTGTAATCAGATTACCCCATAAGATTATTAATATCACCCTACTGAGTGAGATTCTCCTTACTTCTGTATAAGCTGAGGTCTCCTCTACAGGGGCATCTCCATGACTGAGCTAGACGGATGCTCCTATGGTTATGACATATTGACACACAAAAGCTGAAGATGTTTTGTTTAAAACGAGGGCAATAGAGGCAGACAGACAGGGCATCTTGACACATGGCCATACAGTCTGGCACAAAGGGCTCCATCTCTGCCCAGATGCAGGAGCGAGTGCGAGGCTGGATGAAAGAGCTCTCTAGTGGGGGCTGGGGCTGGGGAGTCTGGCCTCCAGTGCCCAGGAAGACAGGCAGATGACTATTTGCATACGCAACGTCTGCGCAGCCCCGGCCACTGTGTGTTAACTCAGTCAAACCCCCATGCCTGATGCCGCACTGTGACAGACATATGTTGCCCCAGGGAAGGGGGTTGTTGGGGGGGGGGGCTCGCCTGTTATGCCTCCTGTGGATGTGTAAGTGCAGCCAAGCAAAGGGACTTTTGCCTGCCCGTCCCTGCCCATCACTCATCACTGTATTCCCCTTGGAATTACTGTAACTGAAGGCATGTGTCTACTGCCATATGAGTTAAGCGCTCAACCATTTATTTTCAATCAATCTTCTTTTCATTTGGTCTAAAGACTATACAGGTGAATAATGTTTTATAATCTTATAATCTGTTATTATCTGGTTGTTGCTCTTAAAGATTAAGCCATAGGTATTTATGTGAATCAATAATATTTAGCTGGCTCTTTGGAAAAAAGACTAAAAGTGGCAGACCTTTCCTGAGCTCAACCGGATATCTGCTCTGCTCCCCCTCACAGGAAATCAATCCCACCTCGTAGCCCCCCCATTTCCCCTTTTCTCCCCATTTCCCCCCAGCCCGCCCTACACTCCCCAGTCCCCACGCTCACTTATTGCCTGATCGCGGCATGCACACTCTTCCTCTGAACATCAGTTGCCCTTTCTCCCTTTCCTGTATGTGTATGTAGACTCCAGTTCAACAACTGTGAGAGGGGTCCTCTATGATTCACACATGAGCCACCGTTGAGTTATCATACTGCATATCAATAGCCCCATTTGCTTCATGTTATTGGATCTACTGAATTAATCATTTAGAAAGACTTTACAAGGAATCTGGTTTAGAAATATATCAACCCCTTTTAGGTCTCTTCAGACAATTTGTTTATTGCTGTTCATGGCTGTTGTTATGGAGCCTATCATAATATTGACAGATTGTGTTGGAATCTGGTGTTTGTCACTGTGAGTCTTACAGGGATTTTATGTTGCATATACTTAATCACCCTCCTGACCAGGAGAGCTCCTCATGTAACACTTTTTCCACTCAGCACTTTTGCAACAGCATTTGTAAATTCATGCAAACGCAGTCAAACAAACCCTCCCATCTGACCTCGACTCCGTATGACCATGTAAGCAGGCTCACAGATTCAGTATACCGGTTAAAATAGTTTGTGACAGTGATGTGGCTAAAAACAATAAATTTGACTTTCAGTCTTTGTCAGAGTGATGAAGACTATCCAGAATAGCAGAAGTGCACGCTGGGATAGCCCTCAGTGCCTTGGGAGTTCTATGGGTGGAAATGGTGGGAGGGTGTGGTGAAGAGTTAGCTTCCCAGCATTGTTGCGCAATTCTTTGGCCACCCTTTGCGATCCTAAATGTCCAGTTTAGACCATCAGCTTTTTGGACCATGAAGTACTCATATGAATAATGGGGTGAAACAAAAAACAATGGGAAAATTATCATCACATGAGAACAAAGGGAAAATCAGGACACTTCTGGGTTAGGACAGCTGACCTGCCTTGATGTTGGGTTAGATATGTGGAATAGGCTACCTCATGAAGCCTCCTGTCTGAGTCACATGAACTGCAGTGAATGAGATCACTGGCGGTTAGGGTGTGTCCTCGATGAGGCCGTGCAGGAAGTGCTTGCTGTCCTGTCTTGCACGGCCCAGGAGAGGTCATGTGCTATGCTCACCGTTTCAGGCTGTCCTCAGGAACCTCATCAAGTCATGACTGTCAGCACTGATATAGCAGGCCAGGACACAAAATCTTCAGAGACATCTAGTCATCCCTAACCCCCCAAAACTCCCCGCTTATCGCCACACTTCCCAAGAAGAGAGAATTAGGAAGAAATAATGATGTTGTGTAATCAAAGCTATATGTTCGGACAAGCTCTCTTCTGAGTCGGTATAGTGAAGTTATGGAATGGAATGAAACAATTCGGAATACAAGGAATCTCAGGTCCCAGACAGAACATTGTCTAGACCATTGGAATGTATGATGAACCTATAAACTGTATGAAATGAGTTACATAGAAACAACATGTGATTCGGTTTGTTATGTACTTTGTATCCTCTAGCTTGTTTGAAGAGAGTTAATAATTCACCAGACTCTCACAAAGAAAAATCCCCTGTAGCTTTGTTGCCTATTTCTTGGGAAGTAAGAATTGTCTGGATGCAATCTTCTAGCCCAGTGCCATTGGATTTTATTTGATCTTAGCACCCACTATCCTTTATTTTATTTTATTAGCCTCTATTCTGTAGGCTTAGACAATCAGCAATCTTTGAGAGCTGAAGCTGAATATGATAAACCTGCATACGTGACAGTAAAGATTAAGGTAGCCTAAGTATTTTTCCTTCACATTTTCAGCAGCGCTGTGTTTAGACCAGACCAAGAAAATGAAATGAGAGGTTTGCACATTTTAATAGGGCGGAGCATAGTGATGACGTATAGTATATGCTGAGGAGATGGAGCTGCTTGTAACAAACCATTGAAACAGTGAGTGGAGCCTGTGATGGGAAACAGAGGACGGAGTAGGCTACCCACAATTTTTCATGGCAAAAACACGTCTGATACCTTAGATTGTGGCGTTGCTATATCGAGTTTGTAGGTGATAACATTGTCATATGTAGCCTATGTATACTCACTTCATCACTTGAAAAACCGTGGAATTAAATGAATAAATTAAACACTGTGAACACAATTGACATAGACTAGCCGTCCGACTGTTGAATAGAGGATCGTTTTTTATTTGTTTTTCCCCTCGCCACCAGCCGCTGGGATTGTTTCATCACTATGTCTGGAGGTGTAAACATGGATGAAGACAGCAGAGGTAGGATGCCAATTCATTGACCATTTTAAACCATGCTGGCGTATGAAATGAGCAGATAGACTAAAGTATCTATTTGATTTGAATGCATGCAAAGTGAATGAAGAATGCAATGTATTTCTTGTGTCGCCTTTATTAATACGCAAACATATTTAAGGTTAGTGTTATACACTGATAATATGGAAATTTCTCTGCGCAAGGCAAGTCCACGATCTGTAGTCTACAGATTCCGATTGAAGTTTGACACAGTCCATTGGCAAAATGTGTGATGCTATAGCCTATCAAATTTAAATGTTAAACGCATAAAATGTATAGATTGTAGCTCTAAAGTTGCCCTTTATATAAGATGAGATATAATTATTTGGACCTTAAACTATTGGCCGCAACTTATTAAATGAGTGTGCTGTCAAACTTCGCGATTGCTTATTATTATGGCTTTCTTGGGAGAGACCAGTCCAGCTTAGGCTAGGCTATAACCCAAAAGAAGTGTAGCAATGCGATGCATTATTTGTCAGTTCAGTGTTTGATCTTAGTTGGCGATGCTTTGAAGTGAAGAGGGAAGACATGCTGTGCTTGACGGTCGAGAGCGTGTAATTGGTGTTGTGTGGCGGTCGCCAGTGGCAAGAAAACCATAGGCAACCATCTGATGAGAGTTAACGAATGATAGGAAAACGTAGTTTCCTCTTATAGCTTATCCATCTGGTATTTAAGTGCACATAAAAGCCATAAGTCCATCACTCAGTGTAGTAGCCTAGGCTACAGTAGACGTGGATAACCTCAGCGCGTAACCCCTGGAAGATGTTAATCTGTTGGCACTGGCACGGGGCAAAGAGATATTTAGTGTAGTCTATTGTAGCCTAAGTGTAGCCGCCAGAAAATAATCATCACTTCTTGCAGACGAAGTTCCATACATAACCAAGTGATGTAAAGTAATGCAATTCTATAATGACTTGTTCTTTTTTATGTAATTTATAGACATGCCTTTGATTTACCTTGCACAATGTTTTCCCGATTCTAACACATACCATAATCTACATATCAGCACTTAGAGGAAAGAGGAACCACTGTAGCCTATATCTCAAATCCATTTCAAGCCTTGGTTTGAATGAGTTGATTGGATTCAACAGATGTAAGGTGAAGTATACGTGCACTTATGGCATTGGAATGTCAGGAAATCTCCCAGATTAAATGCTATAGGCCTGTGTGTACTAAGAGAGAGCATTTATGGGGAGGGGGTAGTGTGTGAGAGGATGTAGACCTTCAATATTGCATGGGCTGCTGCCGACTGAGATTGTATCTTTGCTGCCTGACCAGTGGGACTGGAGTCCCTCTCTTGTCTGGGCCAGGGTTTAGAGTCTCCATAGAGCTGGCTTTGTGCACGGGCAGTCAGCTATGTCCTGTGGTTCACGTGGCAGCCTGTCTGTGCAGACAATCTTGTGGCCTTGTGATCAGACTGGAAAGATTTGATCCTAATCAAATGGAAATGATTTTGCACAGGACTGCATCGTGACCACTGGGTGGTGGGCACAGTGCCGTCTGATCATGTCACAGACAAAAACAATTAAGGGACAAGATGTTCACTGGCTGTGTTTCTCCTCTGTTCTGTGTTTCCGGTTTATTCTGACCTGAACACAACAGTTTTTTACTTTGGTAATAAAGAAATGAACAGTCCTGGAAAAGTTTACTTCCACATTGCCCTATTCAGAACAAGAACCCATTCTTTTAGTTCTTTGTGGAAACATATGGGGTACTTGGTAGAACCGTACAACTGTTTGAACGTAAGAAGGGCCACTATTGTCACAGGTCCTCACAAACATGGGACTATTTATTCATGAGAGACAGTTGCTTCAGGATGCCATCTAGTTTGTCTGGTCCCACTACCAGCAGTGCATCTCAAGCAGCATGGATGGCATGGGAGAGCATTTGAAAGCTGCACAAGACAGACTGGCTCATCTGACGGACACCGTGCCTCTGATTTGCTGCAAGTATCCTCCCCGCCACGGCGCTGTGTGATCAATCACACGGAAAGGCAGTTAAAAAGCCCATTAGTCTCCGCACAGCCATCCACTCACAATGAAGGTCATAATGGGACTGGGTGTAATTAGAACACGTGCGAGATAAAGTGTTTGGATTGCCGGCTGATTTGTATGTTCTGCGTCCAGTCCCAGCAAGGAGACGAATCAATCCAGGGTGTCACTCACATATGTGGTGAAGGAGATGGAGGAGTTCTTGTTCTGCTTCTGGTGACTGAGTGGATCTTGCATAGCAAGGAAGGAAGTCAGCCGGCAGGCTTGTCGTGATGCTGTTGTCCCATATAGACAGGGACTATCACAGTCACGTATAGACAGGGACTATCACAGTCACATATAGACATGGTTGTTTCTGATGCATAGCAAACAATGGGTTCTGTCTGGTATCAGATGCATGTGACACACAAAGCACTGAGGTGCTGATACTTTGAGGAACACACTGCGCTCCATGCTAACCCAAACCACTGTGTCACTCAGTTCACCGCTTTGACTTGGGCTCCACATGGTTCGTAGAAAAAAAAGAGCTGCTGTATTCGCCTCTGTGAGAGATGGGCTGTAACTCATTACTGTTTATTGCAATCAGGGTCTATTTATAGATTCAGTATGGAGTTGGGGTGGAAAATTGAAAACAGACGTGAGAGCTATTCAGTCTGGGAATGGTAAGAGTTTGCATGAGGATGTTTTCTGCCTTGGGATTCGGTCTCGTTGGTTTACAGTCCATGTGTGCTTCAGGGTCTTGCCAAGGCGTGTCTGACGTCACTGGACCAGGGGAAAGAAATGTGCCTTTTCACATCCAGTGGGCGATTGCCAGTGAACTGTGTATCATGATCCCCGGCAACCACAGTGACTCCTTCACTCAATGCTTTTTTCTTTTCTTTTCTTCTTTTTTTTGACCGTGGGAATAGCCATGTGAGTTGGCCTCTTCCTCCTATTCTCTGAAAAAGTTGGCCTCGGAAGAGGGGGGGGTGGCTGCACACACGCCAGTGGGGTCAAAATGTGTGTAAAATCCCACCCCTGTCCACCAGACAATCTTATCAGAATGGACACTCTGCAAACAGTCCATTTGCTTTTTGTCCTTCCCATTAATGCTGTGCCGTGTTTTTCCCCCCCTGCCTTTTCCACTCGGTCTTTAATGCATTAACTGGTGCATGGAAAATGGTTGGCAGCCTGTCATTTATGTGCACCACACGCCCATACTCTGCATGGAGGATCTCTTGCCTCCATTCTTTGACAACATGAACTGAAGCGCCCTTGCGCCCCGGTAATAACAGTTTTGGTAGGACAGGGGTGGTAATCAAGGGGGAGAGGCCCAGAGGAGCCTCCGGGAAAGAGTTATTGACACTGTGAGCGTGCTGGCGTCTGGTCTCTCGCGCTCTCCCTGGGGTTCTGTCTGGCACCAGGCATGGCACTGTGGGCACTGGGCAGCGGGCATCCTCTCATCAGCGGTGTCATCATCTTTCGCAGCGTGGGTGTTGATGCCATGCGAGGTCAGGACTCTGAGCTGGAGGAGATGTTTGCCAGGCCTAAAGCGTTACGCACCTAGCCCCGTTGAAAGACATAAGCTCTCTCGCTCTAGAATCCCTGTTTGTCGGCTTCTAAATGTGGCATATCTGCGGCTTAAAAGGATCAAAAACATTAGGCCACACGTGCAAAGAATACCGCGAGCTGCTGCATACGCCCGCCCATAATGTGTCATCTCTAGACTTATCACGAGATTTAGAGAAGCATTCTGCCCTGTTAGTGGAGACTCACAAGCTTGGATTTACACTGCACATTTTGCCTAGCGTTCATTTAGACATGGGGTTGTTTTTCAGCTTAGATATGAAGTAGACGTGGCCAGTGGCCACGGTGGAGGAGAGGCGAGCTCGTAAATGGCTGCAGTCTTACTGGCCCTGCACAAGCATATGGCATTGATTTGAGGCAGTACTTGGCGGGGGGGGCTGTGTTTCCAAGATGTTTTCTTTTGCCGTGAAAACGGCCTGAGGCGGTACATGGCAAAGTGCTCTCTGTTTGGGACGTGGGCTGGACGAGTACCGGTGTGGGGCGTGTGTTTTCCCGCTCTTGGAGAGAAGGAGGGAAGTGAGAAAGACGCAAAACAGAGAGCAAACCGCCAGTCGACTTGAGTTTCACCGTGATGGAAAACTCTTGCAGCACAGGCATCTCACGGGCAAAACAGCTCCTCCCTGGCCAATGCCAGGCCTCTTCGGGGCATGTGAGGGCGTTGTGAGACTGGCAGTGAAGGAGAAAGAGAGAGCTTGGATCTTGTTTCGGCCACTGGGAAGCTCGAGTCCACGGACCCCTAACCCTTTCTGGAATGCCAGAGTGGGTGACCCCTAGCATGCCAGCATTCCTATCGGGTTTATCTGACCAGAGTAGAGGCCTGACCCGAAGAAAGGGCAGAGTGGCTATTACATAAGAGAGCCCATGTGTTATAACCTGATGCATATGTGGGAAACACTCTGTGGTGGGACATTAGCCCCTTCAAAGGTATTAAAGAGGTGCTTTTGGATGGTGGGGTCCTGTTATCTTTGACGCCAGCCATAATAAGCTTTTTGAGAGGTCTGGTTATGAGTTTGCAGAAGACGTTAATTTCCTGCTGTACAGCTGTGGTCTTTTAATGTGGTGTGGAAGTGTGAGGTCTCGTTGGTGTTGTTGTTCTCCCCACACCCACGTCACAGACGGCTGAACCGCAGTTTTCAGTGGGGAGACAGTATCTGGTTCGTTTAGGCGCTCATACTGTTCACACCAGCACGATCCAGAATGAAGGTTTAACAGCAGTTTGAAATTAGACAGAGGAGACAATAGCCTCCTCACACTCCATATGTATTCAATTTTCAAATCTTCCCTCACAGTTTTCCACAAGGACAAAAGCACTGTTCATATCTGAGAATACAGCTATAATTCAGTGTTACTACCATTTCTTCAGCAAGAATGAGTTAATTTTGAGGGTATTTCCAGTGACTATATTTTTCAGACAGTTTAATGTTCCATTCTCAACGATGGTGCCGTGGCATGTGTTTAATAGATGCTGGTCGTCCCTCCCTACACTGAGCTTCTGCAGATGTGCCATTGTTTTCTCTCCGCCTCCTTGTTAATTCTTTTGTTTTATAAATAAACAGATTTAGTGGAAGTAAGAGGATCAAGATAGCCTTAAGGGTTTCCAAAATTAGGGGGTGGGAGTGGGGGGGAGGTTCTCTCTCATTTTGCAATCAGGTCTTGAAGTTTGATTATTTTTTTTGCCTTTGTCTCATTGGTTAATTACAATGTAAGGACAAAGAAGGCTACAGAGCCAAGGACAACAGTGTCCATTTCATCATCTCTCTAAATGGAAACATATGGCCTGTAGGTGCTGAAAGCTGGTGTCATAGAAATGCTGTTCAGTACAGTGTCAGCATGCATGTTGATAATATTAGAATGTCTTGGTCATTGCTTTTATGTGACCTAACAGCAGGTCAGCATCTTCTGTAATCTGAACAAGGGCAGAGCGGTCAGTCACAGGCAGGAACAACTTAATGGAGTACCATTGCCATTAGTCTGAGAGCTCCCCAATGACATCACCGGCATTCAGTTGAAGATCTCAGCCAGACCTTTTTCCCAGGAAACAAGTCCACCCATATCACCATAATTTATATGACATCATCCCATTTGGCTGTTGATGCCTTCCGTCGATACAGAACACATTGACTCAGATTTCGTTTAAACAGGCCTCTTTGAAATCCTCGTATGCATGCTTGACTTTTCTTAGCTATACTGGCACCTTGCTGAGTGACAACCTATCAACTTCAAAAGGTTTTGCTGCTCAGAACTCTCAGGATACTGGATGATACGGGGATAGAATTCTACTCAACCCTCTCTTTTTTTCCCTGAGTGTATAACATATTAATATATGGCCTAAATACATTTCTGAAAATATAAAGATGTTTGTGCTTCTGCTGCCTCTGCAGAAAGTGCTGGTTAGGAGTATAATCATGACAGCTAAAGTAGGTTAGTGGTGAACGCTGGGCCACATCTGTGTGTGTGGAGTATTCTCCCGGTGCCATAGTCTAGGATGAGGCGCTGGTTAATCGCTGTGGATGCGCTGGGCGGATTAGAGCCAGCTGGCAGCCCACCCGGGCCACAGCACACTGGGTGAGATACGGTTAGGGGGATTAGGGACAAAATGTAGATTATAGAGGCTGTTAGGAGCCCTGACTCGCCGCACGTGTCTCTCTCTCTCGCGCGCGCGCGCACTCTCTCTCTCGGCCCCTCGGCCCTCGGAGCGGAGGCCAAAGCCCCTGTGGCGTGGTGTGCCGGAATGGCAGTCAGCAGGGGGAATTCCCAATGGATGTGTGTGTGTGTGTGTGTGTGTGTGTGTGTGTGTGTGTTGCTTCTCTGTCTGTAATCTCCATTACTGTCCTGGATACTCAGCTAACTCCCATGGCCAACATGGAGTGTTTTTGTTGACATCCTCAGGAGCTCAGCAACGACTGTTTACTGTTTATTTCACTCAGAGTGTCACATTTTCTCATGGAGTTGGAAGTCTTCCTCAAACATTTGAGCATATGTAGATGTAATTTGTAGTGGACGAGACTCCAAGCTCTCTGAAAGTAGAGAACACACCTTGATTTGCAGTACTAATTCCATTGGCTGGACACTTGACTGAATTCATTTTGCCTGAGCGCTCCTCCCCATGTTGGATGCATATGTGTTGTAGCACTCGTGCAGATGTGGAGTTAAGCCAATGCAGTCTAATCCTGCCAATGCATATTTGCATGCCACGGCTGTGCATCCATTCATGTATGCAACCTCATCAGAGAGAGAATTTAATTGAGGCTCCATATATCATCTGATGTGTAGATTGACACGTGTCTGTTGCATGGTTTGAATTATCACTCTCTTTTCTCCAGGGAACATGTTAAAAGTCCTGTACTCTTCTGATCATGTAGGCATATCTCTCTTCACACTATCTTCCTCCTGTACATGCATGGTATAGCTCTCGGATTATTGCCATAAATATCCTGTCTCAAAGCATGAATGGCACACTTTAATTAAGTGCATACACACTGTGGGATGTGACCACTGGCTGAGGTCAGTGTGTTGCACAGTGGTGAAACTCTTAGAATTGAAATAAAACGTTAGGCCTACGTTATTAATTAAAAATGAATTATCCACATTCTCTGACTATTTTTGTAGGAAAAACCCTGACGAAAAAGGCCCCAGGGTGCCTTTTCCCATAATTAATCTGCACTTCCCAATGAAATTCCAAATATAATGTTTGGCAACCCCCTCAGGCGTTCTCCTCACTGAGGAAAATGGAGATTACAGATCACACTTTATGGAGCAAATTAAAAAATATCCGTCGTTAAATAACCACCAGCCATTTCCTTTAAGTAAAATAAAATCAGACCGTACATATTTATCATAAGCACCACTGGGTAACGGAGGTGAACTGTGTTAATTGCGTTATTGTTCTGCTGAGCTGCAGATATAATGGCGGCACACATTCACCCCATTGTCATGAAGCAACACCCTCACAGGAGGAAACTCCCCCTCACCCTCTCCCAAATGGCTCCTGTTCCCCGTTCTGGTGTACAATTACATAATGTGCTAAAACAAAGCCTGATGGATGTGATCATGGATGGGATTCGGGGGTTAATTCCATGTCACCAATCTCCACAATCACTCACACACCCACACTCCAAATAGGACAACTTGAATGTAAAGCAGCCATGGAAAAAGTGATGGAAGTACTTGTATTGTGCCTGATGTAGCCAAACCTTACATCACTTTGTCTTCCTTAACACCACAGCATGTTATTGTTCCATAAAAGACTTGAAGTTAATGCCAAAAACAACATTTAAAAATGATATAGAATCATGGTACACAGGATCAGTTATTCAGTGGGCTAAGCATGCTAAATGCATATAACCTTGCTGCCACCCCCATATTTGACATGTTAGATAAGGATGGTACTAAAACCTGTTGACCCTACATTTTAACCGTCGAGTTGAGTGAACAGCTGTAATTGTTTCCGGAGATTGTGAGCAGACTGTTTGCTCAATTTGTACGAACCTGGGTAATCACCGCGACGTGCTCTTTGAAAAGCACATGCCATTTCCTCTCTCCAAGTGAACACCTCAGCTGGCTCATAGGCTGGATTAATTAGGGCAATCAGAGCATCTTCCTCTCGACTTGGCTTCCAGCGCTGGATTTGCACACGTTCGCTCAGCCTCAGCCCCAGTGCCACTTGCTTTCATCCTGCGGCTGGAAGATGAGGGTGCACTCCTGTTTCTCAATTTAAGAGAAGAGAAACATAATCCTAAATGGATTTTTTCCCCTAATCGAATTACTTCCTTCTGAAGACATTTTGGTCACAATCGCAACTCATTAAAACTCTATTGTCTGCTGATTTATAAGAGATTTTTACTTTGATGTGTACCCGTTGATCTTGTATATTAGACACTGGCGGTATATAAGATATACAGTATAAATAAGTATGTATGACATACTATATGTAGTATGTAGGAGATATAATGTAGTATGTTAGAATGTAGTATGCCATATACCCCTGTGTCATATTTAATACACGAGGTACTGTATATGAGTCTGATGCCTGTTGGTGTGTTCTTCTGCAGTACCTGAGGACCTCTCTGTGGAGGAGAGAGACGAGCTGTCAAACATACGACGCAGGAAGAAGGAGCTCCTGGATGACATTGAGGTATTGTGTTTGGAACCTCATTTGGCCAGTGTTGATTGTCTGAGTAATGGAACACTCCCCATTTTGTGCTCCTTTGTATTCCCAGCGGGAGACAAACTGGCTGAAATTTGGCTGTTGTTGCATGAATGCCTTGTTGAGCGGTTTGATCTGTGTTTACATTTAAGGTTGAGGAACAGTTGCAATACACAGTTGACTCTGTTTTAATCCTCAAAGTCTTTGAACATTAATGGTTTAGTGTTCAGAGCGTGCTGAGAGATTTGGTTGTTCATGCTGACTGTTTTTGCTCTGATCTTTGATATGCTGTTCTTTTAGCATATTCAAACCAACAAAGACAAAACAGAATGCCCAGCTAAACGTACCATCTGTATTGTACATTCAACATTGTAGATGACATATTCTTTATACACAATACAATTGCTCTCTTTTGCAGCGGTTAAAGTTAGAGATCTCTGAAGTGATGACTGAGATTGAGCAGTTAACATGTGTGGGAGAAAGGTGAGTATCACAGAATTCTGTGTTCATTTGTTTTTTTGAATCACAGATAGCTAAAAGACAAATAAAAGTAGTACGACTGCTCTCAATTTCTCTTCTTTCTGTAGCAAAACGACACAGAGAAACAAACAGATTGCAGTTGGGAGGAAGAAATTCAACATGGATCCCAAAAAGGTTAGTCGTCATTGGCACACCAGCTGTATGATACATTCATTAATGACGTTTGGCCAATTAGGCAACAACTAACAGATCCCTGGGGGATTAGATAAATACATTTATTAATGAGCACATTGGTAACTATCTTATGTTTATGCATTGGACATGTGGCACGGGACAATAACCTGGTGTTGCTTTCAGGGCATCCAGTTTCTGCTGGAAAATGACCTTTTGCAACATACGCCAGAGGACATTGCACAGTTCCTGTACAAAGGGGAAGGCCTCAACAAAACGGTCATCGGAGATTATCTTGGCGAAAGGTCAGATCATTTGGCACAAATGGGGGCTTGAGAACAGAGATAATGTCTCAGCTCTTTTGGGTTTGAGTCTTGATTAATGATATATGCTTAAGATTACACTCCTGTAAATCTTAAAATCTTAGCCCATCTGTCCAGGAAATTGAATATACCATTTTACTGATGAGAATGGCCACCAATGTCTGGAAATATAGATGTCTTATCTCTTTGATTGCCCCTCTGGGTATCTCATTGGCAATAAAATGTTATTATCCTCATCTGGTAGAGTTGACACTGGCTTGTTAAATTGCAGTGTGTGTGGTTACTTGTGGCTGTGTGGTCAATGCTTGTTGGAATAGGCCGCTCCTTTAACCTGCCAGATATACTCCCACATATTAGAAAAGTTACATTTGCAAGCAGGGATTTATGGTTAAGCTCTATCAAACTTTAAAACTGGCATGAATTTTTAAAAATTTAATCAGGATATGATATGATGCCATCAAGCCACCTCAGTGATATAAGCTTTTCATCTATGAGAATTTTTTAATCAAAGGTGACCACGTCTCTTAAGCATAGTAAGGCCAAAATAAATCCTCCATGATCTCAGGAAACCATCCGTAATGAGATCCATCACTGTCCTTACCTGAAGTGAGAAGATAATCTCCACTCTACTCATTGAAGTGAATGAAGGAGTTCTTTTGTGAGCGCAGCAGGCAGCTAACAGTCTGGCCTCCCCGGAGGGCTGTAGCTAGACTCAAGGGCCTCTTCAAAGAAAGCATCACCTTCCCACTCGCAGGCAACTGTAAACAAAAGTAGAGGAGAGGTGTAATTAGCAATTACTGCTAATTGTATTTATGCGAGGAACTCGAACGGGAACCTATTATTACGTCTCATTATGATCACAAGCTTGCTGCGGAACGAGTGACTCAAGGAGAGTGCGTGTAATCAGCCATATGTTGCAGGAAATTGGTCCATTGACTCACTCTTTTATCAGATATGTTTATCGCATAATGTATGTTACGTACCCTATATGTACTGTGTATTTATAGGTAGTATAGTCACCATAGGCTGTGTCTTTTGAGGGAAAGACTAGAGTTTCCAGATTAATGATCTCAGTTCATTATGTAGCAGAGCTGCAGTGTAAACCCAAGAGATTGCCTTCAAAGATGTTGCTCCAGTTAGTTGGCGCTTGGTATAGTAAGCATGCTATCAGGGACCAGTATCTGTGTGCTCTGCATGTTGCTAGCGCTTGTTTCTTGGTCAAATTGGATTACTGTGTTATCAGTGTTATCAGAGCCTGGCCACAGTTAATGGCTCCAGAGTGCTGTCTCATCTGAAGTGGCCTGGGTTTTGGCCCTCTCGAGATTTAAATCTTTTGATTGATGGTTGTCAGGATCTTTCCAAACGTCAACTGGATTGAGCAGAAATGTGTTTTTGAAGCCGTGGCTTTTTAAGATTGGATCCAGATTTTTGTCTGGCCAGTGCCCCACTCCTCCTGTCAATATCAGCAGAGAGAAATGCCTGAAACTCTGAGAGGTGCCAATAGGACAGAATCCATCACAGTGGAAATATCGCTTTCCCCATTCCGGACTCAAACTGTGCAACTATTTCATTTCTTATTTTTAATGCTCCCTTGGTAATTGATCGTTGCTTTGCTTTGCTTTGCTTTGCTTTGCTTTGCTCCTCTGATTGGAATTCCTTTCCTCTTCTCCTCAGGGATGACTTCAACATCAAGGTTCTGCAGGCCTTCGTGGAGCTTCACGAGTTTGCAGATCTGAACCTGGTGCAGGCTTTGAGGTGAGGCGCTTTTTTTCATAATCACACTGAGGCATGGAAAAGGCCCTTCAGCTGAATTATGTGGCACTGCACGCCCATGTCTTTCTTTAAGACAAATAACAACCCTATCCTTGTGGATGCCTTATAATTTTGTCCATTATGTATTTTGTGTGGTGTTTATCTTTTTTACGTTTAGGGATGTTTATTGGTGTCAGTGGCATTAAAGAACACTGCTACATCATTAAAGAGATATAGCAGACACAAGCAAACAAGCATAGACCAATAGATTATAGACATATAATTCAGCATATTAGTGACTGTCTTTTGATCTGAGTGTCACACATGAAAGCTCTTTGCTGATGAGATCATTTAATTAGCACGCAGAAGTGTAGATGCACAATTTCACATCTGTCTGTTCCCCTGCTCTCTCAGAGGTGAGTCAGAACTGAGGCGCGTGGGAGGGCGTGTGTGATAATCACTCCCTGATTTACCTTCCTATTCCTCACGCTAGGCAATTTCTGTGGAGCTTCAGGCTACCCGGCGAAGCCCAGAAGATTGACCGGATGATGGAGGCGTTTGCATCCCGGTACTGCCAGTGCAACCCAGGGGTCTTCCAGTCAACAGGTCAGCCATACACAGAACTCTGTTTTATTATTTAATTACAGCGGTGTCTGATCATTAGAAACAGAATGAATCTCGGCGAAGAGCATGATTGTGTCTCCACGCTCATTTGCAGCACATACTCTGTGGCCTAAATATTGGAACTGTTTTTGTGGAGCTGCATGCGCCCCGCTGTGTGTCTGAGAGAGAGAAAGAGAAAGGGGGGATTCGTTGCCCAACATTAAAACCTCATTATAAAAAACTTTTTTTCATTACCACAGGCAAGCTCATAATGCCGTTGTATTGCAGAATGTTATGTAAAATCATAAAACTCAGAGCTTCATAGAGGAAACATACATCATTTCTAGTATCATTGGCTTGACCCAAAAACAATGCAAGGCATGCGTTTCAAGATTGCCTCGTAGAATATAGTGGACATTTCAACATAATTGCTTTGCAGTATACTTTAAAATTGCACCATCACCAATCCCCTATAGTGTTGCAATGTATATTACATGGAAAAAGAAACACAGCCTCAGGATCTGAATAACAATGTGTTTTGGGGGATTGCAGAATCCTGTATGACATGCCAGAAGATAGCATTATATGCGCAGCCTACTGTGCCATTGTGTTGGTACTGTCACAGTGGGGGACTCTCTGGAATACAGCTCAGTCTATAGTAGGGGGCTGAGTTAGGAGCGCGCGCACGATAATGATTTATTCACACACAGAATCTGCTGTGCGTCAGAGCGTTAATATTCATGAGCACCCGCTCCTTTTTTTAATAGTGTTTCCTCACAAAGAGCTCCAATGGTCACGGATTCATAAACAGTGCATGTGTGAGTCACAGAATGGCAGCGGAGCAACTCTCAGGAGGAGTTTCGCTTTCTCTTTAAAGAGACTCACCAGTGCTAGGAAGGGAGAATATGACTATCCCTTTGGGTAGCTAGCAGAGCTGCGTCACTGCACAATGTGACCTCAGTGTTGTCCTAACAACGTCCACTAAACTCAACACTAATGAAAAGCATACGTCAGTGGTGTTGAATGAATGAATGAATGAATGAATGGTGTTGAATCAACTATTCATTGCTTTGTAAACCTGCATTTAGTTCTGCAGCAACACAAGCTTTAGTGCTAAAAAGATATGTTCACTCATACATACTCAAACACTCATAAGTGAATATTGACCTCTGACCTAGATAGGAGGGAGTACAGTATGTTTTGGCTGCACACCTGTGACACAACAGAGCTGGCAAGACACATGCAGGGTTGAAAGTGACCCCTGGTCTCCTCCACAGACACCTGCTACGTGCTCTCCTTCGCCATCATCATGCTGAACACCAGCCTGCACAACCCCAACGTGAGGGACAAGCCGCCAGTGGAGAGGTTCATCTCCATGAACCGAGGGATCAACGAGGGAGGAGACCTGCCCGAGGAGCTGCTCAGGGTGAGGGGTCCCTCTGCTCCAGGCCACGCACTAGAACACTAGAGCCATTCTCACACTCTTATAAGGGTCTTCAAAATGGGTTTTCAGTCATTGAAGGGTTCTAACACCTCAGTTTTGGCGAGGACAAATAAACAGAACCTATAGGCACATTCTTTCCAGAAACATTTGTTATACATGACTGATAATGTCCATGATTCTACTGTAAAAAGAATTAAATATTATTTCAATATATATATAAATATACATAACTTATTTACATATGACAGTATACAGTACATCAATTGCAGATACAATTTATGTAGATATAACAGACCACAGTACATCAGTTGCAAATGGGATAGGCCTGCCCAAATGTTTTTGCTTTTTAACTCCGGAAGCAAAGGAAGAGACATAGGAACAATGACACTGTGGTGATAATGGTTCACCCACAGCAGAGTTTTTACTTGTTTTGTTTGTCCTCGGCAGTAGGAAAACAGTAACAGACGACATTTCACTTCACCAACATATTCTGCAAGAAAGCATGCTTAATACTGCTCCCACTGGATGTGCCCTGAATCCGCACTATGGAAAGCCACAGACAAGATGTGTTTGTTAATTATAGAGGGTTGTGAGTGTTGTCAGCATGTTAGCTGCTGTCAGTGTGCACAGCACAGTGTGTGGTAGAGGCTATTTACTGGTCCCAGATGCTCCTTCTCTGCCATGTCAAAGATAACAAACTGCAGTAGAAGGTGGAAAAATGAAAGTGTTGGGAAAAAATATTTCTCACTAAATACTTTTTTTTTTTTTTTAAATGGAACAACTTGCTCAACTCCTGAGAATAAATGAAGACCTGGGTGCCTAATCCTGAACAAACCTAAAGATAGGATGAAATAGACTTTTTTACACCGCCACTTTTTTACACAGCCACTCTTCATTGTGCAGGTTACTAAATACTTTGCGTGTGTATTTCTTTCTACAGAATTTATATGAAAGCATAAAGAACGAGCCCTTCAAAATTCCCGAGGACGATGGCAACGACCTGACGCATACATTCTTCAACCCGGACCGAGAAGGCTGGCTTCTAAAGCTGGGTCAGTAAAAACTTGATGAGCTGGGCTCATTCTCGTCAACCCCTCTCACCAAGTGGATTATGTTTCTGTCCCTTGAGTAGCCAGGACATCTGTATGTCCGAGCTGTGCTGTGCTGAGCTGTGCTGTGACATTGCCCTGTCCTTTCTTTTCCTTGCCTCGCCCACCCCACACCCCCACACCCCACACCCCCACACTCCACACCCCACGCCCCCACACTCCACACCCCCACACCCCTCTCTGAAGCTGCATTTTCTCCTTGCTGCCCATTGTCTTGTCTCCATTTTTCTGCAGGATTGTTTGGATTGAAATGTTCCTTCCTGCTATCTCCATGCCCTCCTTTTGACCGCCTCCTTCTTCAGTTACTTGATTGGGTGGCGCCACCGTTTCGCTAAACTAGTGTACGAGACCCTGAAGCTACAATATATCTCACTCTTTGCAGTCATGTTATCAGTACATCAGCTGGCTATTGAAAAGAAAAACACAGCTTTTCTTGTCTGACTTCCACTAAATGATTGTTTCTTGCAAGTGTTAGGAGAACTGAGTTATCATAGCTGGGGCATCAGGTTATCTCTCTGTGAATTCACATGGATGGTGGGCTTCTGTCACGTTCTGGGGCAGTAAGAAAGAATAAGGGATTTTTTTTGTCTTTTATGGTGAATGGTTCCACTGTGCCCTATTTTAGTTTTTAGCCGACACAGTATTTCCTTCATGTTTAGAATTCTCTTAGATTTTAGCCCCATTAAAAAGCTTAGCAGAAGGCCCCCAAAGTTTGCTTCACACCTTCAAATTCAAATTCAAATTCAGAAGTTGATTTATTGCCATGACATATGGGCACTTGTATTGCCAAAGCAGTTAATACATGTAGTATAAGACATTACAACAACTACAGATACAGAACATAATACATTAACTGATAACAGAAATCAGAACACCTACGTAAAACATACAATAAGACAAACTAAAAACACAGGTAGACACTTTCTTTCATACTCCCCAGTAGGCTATAGCAGCAGACTATTGGAACAAGCTTGGCCTTGATCCAAAGGATCTGGGCGGGATGAGGGCCGAATTTGGCCCGGAATCGGCCCAGAATCAGCCATTATTTGGGCCAGTGATGTGTGTTTGGGGAAAACACACTCTTCTGAGGATCAGTAGCTGCAACATCAACATGCACCCTTTCACACAGATTAGATTTCCACATGATCATCATCACTCACTCACTCCCCCCCCCCCTCTCTCTCTGAAAGACTTCCCTGCGAGCTGTATCAGAAGCTAAAAACAGGGCCTGTTTTCCTCCGCGTATAAAAACTGATCTGGTGCAGTTTACTGTACACCCCCCGCTGTGATCGGAGCTGGCAGGCGGCTTCCCTCGCGGCACTCCGAGGCTGTGCCACATTCCCTCCTCTCCCGCTGATGTCTCTCTCTCTCTCTCTCTCTCTCTCTCTCTCTCTCTCTCCATCTCCCTCCCTCTTTCTCTCCCTCTCTCTCTCACTCCATCTCTCTCAGGGGGCACCCCTCTCTCTGCCAGGCTCCATACTGTGCCAACTAATTTAGTTTAATGCTGCTTTTCCTCTTTCTCTCCCCCTCTTCCTCCACTTCTCTCTCTCTCTCTCTCTCTCTCTCTCTCTCTCTCTCTCTCTCTCTCTCTCTCTCTCCATGTGTCCATTCCAGTCCTGATTAAGACAGCACAACTATACCATTACGACTCTCGTGAAACATTGTAATGCATTTTCCAGCTTTTCCAGGTCATTTAAGACATACGGCTAATAAAATGTTACCCCCAGGCCGTCCGATGCCCATTCCAGGTCATTGACACATTTGAATGCAGGTTTCCTACTGGTTATTTAGTGTGTGAGCAGTGTGCAGTCTATGACTCAGATGGCACTGCACTGGTATAGTTAAATGAACCCGCATCGTGTTGAACTTCCACATATTTTTCCATGTGTTCTTCAAAATGTGTCATCAGTATATTAAGTATGGCACTGCAGTCAACTGAGTTGTCTATATTATTGTGTATTACATTCACTCATTGAAAGTTTGACCTGAATCAACATTCATCCTTTAAAGATTTCTTAAGACAATTTTTTATGCATACTTATGTTTTTCTTTATGTTGATGGTTATGCATTTTTGAACAGTATACCACCAAGATAGTTTTCTATTAGTAAATGATATGCAGCTTCAGATGCATTTCAGGATTTTATGGAGGTGTCAGTATTTAATTAGGTATCATGACAGCTGTCTCTCAGCTTTGATGTTTATTGACATGCCAGCCATATCATTGCAATCTCAAGCGAATCAGCCTTGGGACCATCTTGGGACTGTCTGTTTTTGAAGGAGGAGAATGACCTCAGCCACTGTGTGTTGTCCTTCCATTTCTTGCCCGTCACAGCACTTTTCTGTAGCTTAGTTATTCCACCATTCTGTGTAGTTTACGGGTCATTTATAATTCATGTCCTGTCTCCCATGCAGGAGGGCGAGTGAAGACGTGGAAGAGGAGGTGGTTCATCCTGACCGACAACTGCCTGTATTACTTTGAGTACACCACTGTAAGTTACTGCAGACATCAGCTTCTCTCGGCTGGGTTGGGGAAACATTTCATCATTTCACTTCACGTGGGGAGGGAAGAGGGAGAAAAACAGAGAGACAAATAGTGAGAGCGTTTTTATCTATTTAAAAAGGCTCTTTGTCTATCAGTGAAATCTAAGCTGTAGCAGACAGTACCCCCCATGCAGAGTTTGCCCTCACATCCCAAAATGACCAGAATACCGGAGAAACATCTGGCGAGGGTCTCTCCAGTCACGTGGAACATGTGGCCACTTCAAACACACCGCCATGCCCCCCCCCCAAAGGAGCCCTCAGATCTGGGTCCCCGGGCAATCACTTCCCCGCTGGGTCCTCCTCATTAAGCCGAGATGCCCAGGGAATAATGACGCTCTCATCCCCCGCAACGCTGCGCTCGTAATGCGGTCCTGGAGACACAATAGCTGCTCCACATTGCGATTGCGATTGGTTTGCATTTTCTTAAGCACCGTCCTCCATAAGCCCTCCCCAATGTTGTTTGAGGAAACATATTGCGAAAATAAGTCGAGGCATTAATCATTTTTATATTAAGAATGATAAAGACACGGATTTTGAAGGGGGATTACAGAATATTTCTGGTAATATTTCTGCAGGACAAGGAGCCCCGAGGGATTATTCCTCTGGAGAACCTCAGCATCAGGGAGGTCGACGAACCCAGGAAACCGGTGAGATGTCGATGTTTACCTCATTACATGAAGTTAACTTCTTTCACTTCACTGTTTTAAAAGAC